>NC_069501.1:145998685-146056185 GCF_027579735.1 Bombina bombina | reverse complement strand
AATGTCATCAGTTTATTAATTTTCTCCATCCACTCACTGCATTTTGATCACATTCACAGCGTAACTATTGACATTTATTATCTAATTAACAATAAATTAAACCGCTTGTCTCATTGTCACTATACAAACATAGACCAAGATTACAAGTTGTGCAGTATAACCATAGCGTAAACACCATGCACAATGGGTCTGTTGCACTATTTCTATGCTGCCGGTATTACAAATCACCCTAAAACTTTATTTTGTTGTGTGATATGGTGCGGTAAGCCCCATGCCGCACAATAACAAAATTCTGACTTTGCGTGTTTGTGCACGTTTCCCCCGATAGAGATCAATGGAGAAAAAATGAAGAAAAAAACACCTAACATCTGCAATTGCGAAATGGCGATCGCACTGACGCATACCCCCCATTGAAGTCTATGGAGAAACCTAAAATTACAAAAAATAACAAACTCTACAATTATGCTAAATAACAAAACCTAACATTACACAAAATAACAAAAGCTAAGATTACAGAAAATAATAAACAAAATGATCCTAAATAAAAAAAATCTACCTCTTAGGCTTCGCTGTAGGTTATTTTTTAATGACACCCACACATATAGGGCCATATTATGAGTGAAGCTCTATATTTGTGCTCCACTCTTAATACCTGCGCACGCAGAAATGCGCATTTAATTGAAGTGAACCGCAATGCGAAAACGACCTTGAGTTCGCATTGCATGGAAGTTTTGCATGCATGAGAGCAAGCTTCCATATGCCGTCATACACTGCACAGAACCTAATGTAGCAAAGGGGGTAAGTCGCACAGTAATGGGCAGCAAATTTAAAATATAAATGTATTTGAATACACATATATATATTTATGTGTTTATTTGTGTATATACACATATTAATATATAAATATATATGTATGTATATATATATATATATATATATATATATAAGCATATACATATATATGAACTGTTTTAACAAAGTCCCCATAGACAGCAATGTAAAGGCACTTTTCAGTGACATTTTTTTCTAACACCCCCCACCCACTTACTTAAACCCCTTATAACTGCTTTGTGCAATTCTTTTTTAATTAAATAAAGATGCTACTATTTTTATTTTTTATTAAATACATTACATTTTTGAGCGCTAATTTCTACTGCAAGCTCGCAGTAGCATTAACCAGCCATTTGTAATAGTTGGTTATTTATCCGTTAATAGCAAATTTGTCCATTTACAGTTGCGCAATAAATTAGCACTCCATTTGTAATCTAGCCCATTATATATTATTTGTTTGATTTTCCAGCAGATTCATATTATACAATTATTTTATGTATATGTCATGACCAGTGTTCCCTCTAAGGCCAGTTTTGTGAGCAGCCCAGCAGTGAAACAGCTAATTCGAGCAATTAGCAAACACTACACAATGCAGACTGCCAGATGTGGTTCCCTTATTTACTGTAATGCTTGTAGGATATTTCCCAATCCTGGCCAGTAGTCTTCTTATCCCAGCATCAGGTGGCAAGATAAGGAAATATCCCAGAACAAATAATATAAAGAACTTAATAAGGAGGCAATGCAATACTCACAGTAGAGACGAAAGGAACAGGGAAATGGTCCAAGGCAGAGCAGGGTTAAACACCAGAGAGACAGGCCAATCCTTCACAGTACCAAAAGGGGTTAAGCAGAGAAGGGTCAGATGGAGGCAGAGATCAATACCAGGCCGACAGTCCAATCCTTCACAGTACCAAAGGGTTAAAGTAGAGAGGGGTCAGTAACAAGCAGAGTCCAGCAACAATTAGGCAATCCAAAGTAGCAGAAGTTCAGGGGTTAAACAGGAGCATAGTCAGAGGTAAGCAGAGTTCAGCAACAGTTAGGCAATCAAATAGTAATACAGAAGTTCAGGAGATGCTATTATCTTTTGCCTGATGAAACGACCATAATATTGGATTGAGAAACGCGTTGTAATATTAAAACCTATTTTATCCTTTCTTACGGAGGTGTCTACCTTTTACTTCCATGGAAGAAACTGCACTTTATCACTTTACCAGTGTTTTTTTAGCATTTACACTGTTAACTGCTCGGTTGCTGTTTGGATGCTGACAGATCTGAGACAGGATCCACCTTGATACGGGAGAAGTATCCAGTTAGCTGACTACTGCAAGTGTCAGCCTGTCTGTTTGCCCTGTACAAGTGGCATCACAAATTGTGGGTTTTACTCTTTCTTTTCTTTGACCATAATGCATATGGATTTCACTACGAGGCGCCCCTTTTTCTCTTTGATTTAGATCACAAGGTGAATTGACATCGTTCTCCACAAGTGGAGCTGCCTTGTACCTTTTGAAATTAGATTCCGACTTGGATTCTTATTTTTACAAAAGGACTTTTGATTATAAATATATGGACTATACCTGGCATTGATTCTATTTCCTACTGTACCAATAAAGGTTGTTTTCAATCAAACCACATTTTATTTTATTCTGATACTTTTTTCTTCACAATGTTATTATCAATTGTATTATTCCTAATCACACAATTTTATATTGTTTTAAATTATATCGAACAATTATGTTGTTCACCAGTGTGCCACCTTCCTAGGTGTTTTTTCACTTAGTATTTTGACTTACATAGGCACATATTCGTGCCAAGGAGGCTCCCAGGTACAATCTGACCAGCATTAGGAAAAGGGGGCATGCGGTGATGACGGCATCGACATGCACCTACAGACACCGTCACATCTATGGCAATGGAACGGCAATGGCAATGGAGGAACCGGCCGTGACACAGCCCCCCTCACAAGGGTTACCTCTGGGAACCAGAAGTCGGGCTGGAGGGGTGAGTAACTGTCAGGTTTACTCTCTTATCTTTCAACAAATGTGATCCTTCTACTGTCTCTTTAAGACATTGTACTTCATTCATACTCCTCCCTATATAAGCTCCACCTGCCCATTCTACATTGCTTAGTATTGTAGATCCTACCTAATCTACTTAGAGCCTAAACCTGTGAACGCTGTTCACATTAACCTTGTTATAGAAATGTAATAGCTCTGTGCTGCACCTCCGTGAACGCTGTTCACATTTACTGCCACCATCAAGAACACTGTTTTTCCTGGACTTGTTCTCTAACAACCTGCAGCTTTAACTTTCCTGCCTGATTCATATTTTACCTATTATTCCGCTTGCTGAAATATCCGCGGCAACAACAGCTGATTCTCTGGAACTCATCCAGACTCCGGATCGCGGTGACGTCACACGCCAGCTGCGCTCTACACCAGATCCTCTACAAGCCGCCTCTGTGAAGCAAACAAGCCACTGCTAAACCATTCTACCTCTGAGGGTAAGACATACTCTCCTCTACTATTTCCACATCAAGGAATGTATTGCTAGAACTGTCACTGACGCTAACATTATTTATGCCATAAATAAAAACTCAGCATATTCCATTTATAAGATGTCAGCTGTGGGTCGTTTACCTTTACAAAACCGCAACCCTGTCATAAGGTTTTCCTAGCATACACATCCTTTCCAGTACTTAGCTATCTACCCAGCCTACGAGCTAATACTATTGCTCTCATATGTTGTCTTGTACTTATTGTTATTTGCTGGGCTTACTCTTTCAATTAGTTGCGTGCTTTCCTAGATATATGTTATATCTGTACACTATCTTTAGGATAGTAAGTTTTTCCTCTGCTGCATATATTCAGTGTTTTACAAACACAGGTGGCAACAATAGGGTGAACTATCTTACGTTTCCTTCACATGAAATTCTGCTTTTATACAAGGTTTCAACATTATTGTTACCATTAATATATGTTGTTTCCAAGTATCAAATCTGCTACAAAAAATATATTTAGTTATAGTAAGCTCAGCAGCTGTGGTCCACAATATTAATTTGGCTCATAACCATATCTTTTAGATATTGGAAAATTGAGCATGACAGTAACATCAAACTTGGAGACTAGGAAAGGAATATGCACATCACGGACAGAGACCCAGGAATGATCTGCCACAATGTAACCCTTCCAGTGTACCAGATACTGAAGTTGTCTCCGTTTATACCTGGAGTCCAGGATCTTGGCGATTTTGTACTCCAGCTCCCTATGAATGTGGAGTGGAGAAGGAGGAAGTTGGGGTCAAGTATATCTGGTATAAATTTAGATTTGATGAGTGAGATATAAAAAAACTGGGTGAATGTTGAATGTGCAAGGTTTTGGGTAAGTCCACTTTGTAAGCAACAGGAGACAGTCTTTTGAGAACTCTGTAGGGACCGATATAACGAGAGCCCAATTTGTGACGTGTGAGTTAACGTAAGCGTACATGTTGAGTAGAGACCCAGACACGATCACCTACAGAAAAGGCACCAATATTGGCACAATGTCAATCAGTGAATCTCTTGTATCTGGAGGCGGCTAGGGATAACTGAGTGCCTATATGCTGCCAATGAGTAAAAAGATCAGAGAACCACCGTTCTGCAGCAGGAACCCCTACTAATTAGGGAGAAAGAGGAAAGACACAAGGTTGATAGCCAGCTGCTGCTTGGAATGGAGAACACCATAGAAAGGAGTGCCAATGACTGATCTTTGCCAGTTCAGCTAGGGGTAAAAATCCAGACTAATTGGAGTGCTGAGAATTGACAAAGGTTCCAAGATAGGCCTTGAGATCTTGATTCGTTCTCTCCATCTGCCCATTAGTTTGGGGATGGTAGCCTGAAGAGAGAGAAACCATTGTTCTGATCAATTTACAAAAGCCTCTCCAGAAGGCAGAGACAAACTGAGATCCTCTGTCATAGACAATGTTAATGGGTATACCATGGAGTCGTACCACATGTAGAAGAAAAAGACTTGACAACTCTTGAGCAGTAGGTAGCTTTGGTAAGGGAATAAAATCAGCAAGTTTCGAGAATCGATCTACCACAACCCACACAACCATATTATGGTAAGGAGGAGTGAGATCCACAACAAAATCCATGGCAATGTGTGTCCATGGCTGCTTGAGTATGGACATATGAGGGTTTTTTTTTTTTAAATGAATTTTTTATTTTGAAAAAGTAACAGATTTTACAAAAAGTAAATAAGAATATTTCCATAGCGTAACAGTGAGGTACAGCAGTAAAAGTGCTTTTGGATTAAAGGTCCATGCATCATACATAAAGTGCAACAAGTTCAGTACATAGGTTCAGTGCAGAGGCCTGTATGACCCGTGCTTCTATGTTACAGTCTCGGGGATATTACATGAATTACATCATACATTAAATAGCGTTATCCTCAAAAGGGTACTGACAACTGGCTAAGATGGTCTAAGGTCTAAGGGCAAAAGCCTAATGTTTGGTGTAGTGGATGTTAGTGGGTTCAAAGTTTGTGTCGCTCTCTGTGCTGGTTCCATAGATATAGTTTAAGCTTGTGTGTGACTAATGAGCCCGATTGGAGGTGGTGGTACTTTTCAAGATGTAGGAAATTCTCTACCTGGTCCTCCCACTCTTTCTCAGTCGGGATATTGGAGATTTTCCAATGTCTTGGGATTAGGGTTTTTGCGCTGTTTAGCATGAGGATCAGCAGGTCCCTAGCATTACTGTAATGCAGTTTGGGCAAGAGTAGAAATAGTAAGATCTGTAGATCGTTTGGTAACTGTTTGCCTATTGCGTCTGACATGAGCTCCAGTACCGCCAACCAGAACGTATCTAGTTTATTACACTGCCACCATATGTGTGTAGGGGTGCCTATTTCTCTGCATCCCCTCCAGCACTTATTGCGAGCCGTTTTATAGATAGTATGTAGTCTGCTGGGTCAGATACCATCTTGTTAAAAATTCAAAGTTGGTTGCAAGGACTCTTGTGGAAATTGATGAGCGCTTCGTAGTGTTAAAAACAGTCAGCCAGTCCTTAGCAGCTATACTAATGCCCAGTTCCTTGTCCCATGAGTTGGTGTAAGAGGGCAAAAGTTGAGGCTCTTTGATTAACAGCAGTTTGTACATTTTTGATATGGTGTGTGTTGGGGTATTTTCTAAGTGGCATAGGGTCTCAAATGGTGTTGTGTTTCTAGTTAGATGATGTTTCTTGGGGTGAGTGTCTACATAGTGACAGATTTGGGAATAGGCGTACCAGTTCAGAGGAATCTCGGGGTGCATCTCCTGAATGGCGGAGAGGGGTCTATGTGTTTTATTTTCATGGAAGAGCAAAATAGTTCCAGAATATTAGAGATGTTAGTGGATGTATTTATTAATTGATCCCATGTCATGAAAAAGTCAGAGAGAAGAGGATATTGTGCTATATTTGAGGGTCTGTGTTTGTGAGGTATCCAGGCTGCAAGCCCAGCATTACATAGACCCAGTAAGTGCCTATCAATCCAGACCCATTGTTTATTGTTATTGTTTGTGCACCAGTCCAATAGCTTATGCAGCATTATAGCTTCTTTATAAATGAGGATATTAGGGACTCCCAACCCACCCTATACCCATCTCCCTTCCAAATATACTGCTCTATTAGTGATTGTATTGTGTTGAGATAGTGTATAGGGAGGTGTATGGGTGTGGTTTGCAGAAAATAGAAAAGTCTTGGCAGAACATTTATTTTTACAACATTTACTCTGCCAATCCAATATATTGATTTGTTTTTCCAGCTTGATAAGTCTGTGGTTAGTGTTTTTTACATAGTTTTGTAGTTAGCTGTGTATACTGTTTGGACATCAGGTGCTAGGTAGAGGCCCAATTATTTCAGTTTGATTCTTTGTCATTTAAGGGGGCAGTTTGGGATCAATTGATTAATTCCTCTTCCCCCATAATTTATATTTAAATATTCAGATTTTGTTAAGTTTAGGAGAAATCCGTAGACCTGACTGAACTTCTCAAAAGCCTCTAGGGCCCCTGGGAGGGAAGACTCTATCTGAGTAAGGGTGAGGAGAACGTTGTTGGCATATAATGCCAGCTTGTGCTCCTTGTCTCCAATACGAATCCCTGTAATGAGGGTGTCGTTTCTGATCTGTTGGGCGAGGGTTTCAATGAATAAGGCAAATAAAGCAGGCAAGAAAGGACAGCCTTGCCTCATGCCATTGTATATATTGAAGCTATCTAACAAAATGCCAGTAACCTTTCCCTAGCAGTGGGAGCCGAATATAGGGAAAATACTAATTCTAGGAATTTGTAGCTGAATTTTATTTTCTGCATTACTGTTTTTAGGAAAAGTCAATTAACACGGTCAAAAGCTTTCTCTGCATCCGTGGAAAATATAATGGTAGGGGTGCGAGTGGGAAATAATCTGTAGTGTTTTCTGGGTGTTATCCCTAACCTCCCTTCCCGGGATGAAGCCCAACTGGTCTGTGTTGATTAATTTAGGTAAGTATCTGTTCAGTCTTGTTGCTAGTATCTTGGCAAAGATTTTTATGTCAGAATTTAAGAGGGATATGGGGCGGAAATTTTCGGGTCTATTTGGTATTTTCCCTGGTTTGGGGAGGACTGTGATGTGAGCCTCAAGTGAGTTACCTGAGAATCTTCTGGAGTGAATTAATGAGTTGAAGGTGTTTTTTAAGGGACAAGCAAGGTGGTGGATGTATGTCTTATAGTATGTCATGTTAAACTCATCTGAGCCTGGGCTTTTGCCTCCAGGCATGTCTTTAATCGCATTTTTTGTTTCCTCCACTGAGATGGGCAGATTCAGATCTGATTCATCTCTATCTAAGGTTGATAAGTTCAAGTCTAGGTTTCTATTTCTTGTTGGGTGAGGGTACTGTCTAAGTTGTACAGGGTTGCATAGAACTGTCTGAACACTTCTGCTATATTTTTACTCTCCTTTTGAAGATCTCTGTGTTTGTTGATAATAGAGTGGATGTGTGCATTTAATTGTGTTATCTTAAGTGTTTTAGCGAGAGAGGACACCGCTTTATCTTTGATATCGAAGTATTTTTGTTTTAGCAGTGCTACTTTCTTTTGGTGTTCTTTGATTAGGTGGTCTTTGAGGTCTTTCCTAGACTGTGTTAGGGATTCTAGTATGCTGATGACCTGTGGATGTTTTTTGTGCTTGTTTTCCCAGTAGCTAATTTGGGACATAGTAGAATTTATAAAATGTCTGTTCGATTTTTTTTCCCTGGCTTTGGGCATCAGTTTGTCAGGGTTTTTTCCCTGATCTGTTTGCCATGTGCTGCTGGCAGCCATTTTACTCACCTCTCTTGCTGACTCTGGTGCATACTGTGTCATGCTGCTCATTTCCTGCACTTCCTTTTATGGCCAGACAGGTGTACATCATCCGTGTGAGACAGGATGCAGTCTCAAACTTCCCAAGACTCCAGCCACTGCAAACGCGGAAGTGATAGCTTGATCCGGGGAGGAAGGACAGAGCAAACCAACATACACAGGCTGCAGGGGTGCAAGCTGCCAAAAAAAATGGCTGGTGCAGCCGCAAATGAACACAGAAAAAGGACGGTAGGCTGCTGCTTAATAAGGAGTGAAAACAAGGGCTGCCAAAAAAGTTAAAAAAATTGAATCTTTATTTACTCATTTAAAATACAGGCAGTACAGGGCACACAAACTCCCTGACTAGTTTTGTGCTCTGTCGAGCACTTAATCATAGGGTGAGTTTGTTCAGTGCTCATAGCCTATTTAAAGGCACAGAACACCAGAAAACAATTAAACATTAAAAACTGCAAAGTGTTAAAAATACATAGCAAAATCTACCTTTTTACAAACACTGTATATGGCATGTGGAGCAAGGAACAAATAAACAAACAACTTAAGTGAGAACAAGATAAATAACATTATCCCACTCACAATTACAGAGCAAACATTATTCTCATATATAAACTGGGAACACTCTTTAAGCTACTATATACTATGTTAGAAAATAAATGCTCATCCTTAATTGGATCAGTAATACACCTTTTTTAAACCAACTTTTGTATAACAAAATTGCCGGAAGACTGTATTTTAAATGAGTAAATAAAGATTCATTTTTTTACCTTTTTTGGCAGCCCTTGTTTTCACTCCTTATTGAGCAACAGGATGCAGTCTCAGAATTGTGATGTCATCACTTATTATTTAAAGGGCCTCTGTTCAGTATGATTTGCCCTTGCATTGTCTCAGACCTGTTTGTGAGAGCTCCTGTGTACTACTTGGCTCTCTGACGTCCCTCCTGGTTCCTGATCCCTGGCTTGTTCCTGACACTGCTGTTCTCCTTGTTCCTGATTCCAGCTCATCTGACTATTCGCTTTGGCTCCTGACTCGGCTCGTTTGACTACTAGTTCTGGTTTTGATTCCTGGCTTGTTATTTGACTTGTGGACTTTTTATTATTTTTTGCTATTAATAAATGTGTGATTATTTTTGCACTTCTTGTCTCAGTCTGATTCCTGGCACCCTAACATTACGCAAGGGCCTTGAATCCTGATGGTGCTAATAATCCACCTTTACCTGCCATAATTTCCAAGATGGATGAACAGGATCACCGCTTGGATCAATTTGCACTATCCCTGTAAACCCTGCTGACTCGTACTGCACATTTGAACCAAAGTGTCCCGCAAGTTATGGCTGCTCCTGTTTCCGCTGCTGCACCTAGTCCTACGGAGCATGTCTGGTTCTGCACCTCTATATCAGCAATATGGATTTGATACTAATCAGTGCAGAGGGTTTTTGAACCAGGTGGGCATTTACTTTGAGATGTTACCTCAGGCATTTCTCTCTGACAGAGCTAAGGTGGGATTTCACAGCTCTTGTCTGGGCTAATCCCTTGTGGGAGACTAATAAACCTGTAATTTCAAATTACCCTGAATTTGTGGCCACCTTTCGAAGGGTATTTGATGTTCCGGCTCGCTCCTCCTCTGCTGCTAAATGACTCATGTCCTTTCAGCAAGGTACAAGATCTGTTGCTCAGTATGCCATTGAGTTCCATACGCTTGCCGCAGAGGTAGGTTGGAACAATGAAGCCCTTGATGCCGCCTTCTTTCATGGGCTCTCTGATGCGATTAAAGATGATGTTGCTGCCAGAGATTTCAAGAGGAAAGAGAGTGTGATGGCACTACTAAAGTAAAGAGGGATGGGCTAATAATAGTCAAAAAGTAGCCTTATATTTATTATTTACTGCCCAATGGGTGCTGTGTACTTAAACACAATGAAGAGTTAGTGACCAAGAAGTCACAAAAAAGAGTACACTTGAAAGCACTCACTCCCTCATCAAATCATAAAGGTGTGGCGTGTTGTGTGTGAAAAAATGACACATTAAAAACATAAACACTTTAATAGGATTTATTAAAAACTGGGTATATTTAAAAACACTGGAGAACTGATAGGTAGTATTGTGTAATTCGTCTGAGAATATCTGACAGACCTTTTAATATTTATAGTCAGTCAGTTATTGCGATTATGATTGGCGTCTCACATTAGTAGAGTGAACCAATAGATAAGGAATGCTTATTAGTGGGCACTGAATTGCGTGCTATTGACCCAAAAGAGTTAATTATATATAGTTAATACAGTGCTGCCACTTATTGTGTGTTTGCTCCTATTTTTATTGGTTATTAGACGCTGCTCTTAGATCAAATCTAAATCAAATTATAGAGAGATGAATGTTGAGCATTGTAGGTTGTCATGTATGGACATAGGTTACCCCTATAGAATGATAATGGTATGTCTATTTAATAATGAAGTTTGGTTATTCTTCAGGGTTATGATATTCCTATGTTATGCCATAGTGTTGTATTTTTCTATATAGGGGGAAATCAATATACTTAGGTATATACGATTGAGAAGAGTTACTTGAAAAGCTTACTCCTATTAGGACTAATAGTAGTGATAGTAATTACTATCACTACTATTAGTCCTAATAGGAGTAGGCTGCCAGAGATTTACCAGAAGATCTCAAGGCATTAGTGTCTTTTTTTATCCTAATTGACATCAGACTAAGTGAGAGGCCCTCTTTCAAGGAGCGCTTGTGGAAGCCTCCTGTTGCGTTGTCTCCTAAGTGTTTGTTCCCACCCTTGCCTCCCTCTCCTCCATTGCCTCCTGGTCCCGAGTCACCAGGTACTGCTGAGCCAATGCAGTTGGGATTTATGCATCTCTCTGTGGCAGAGAGGGCCTTTAGGAGGAGGGAGGGGCTCTGCCTCTATTGTGGGTTACAGGGCCACCTTTTGAAGTCTTGTCCTACATGGCCGGGAAACCCTCACACCTAAGGTCCTGTTGGGGGCAGACCTTGGGTGGTTTTTCATCGACCCGGAACCGCTAAAGGAGAAACCTTTGGTCACGGTTGTCCTTTCCTGGGTGGACTCCTCCATAGTTACCCAGGCTCTTGTTGACTCTGGTGCTGTGGGCTACTTCATTGACAGTGCTTTTGTATCAAAGCACTCCATTCCTGTTTTGCCTCTGTCCATTCCGCTTGCTATTGAGGCCATTGATGGCAGGCACCTTCAGCCCGCACTCATTACTCATGAAACTGCTCCGTTATCCATGGGTGTTGGGGCTCTCCATTTTGAAACCCTCCAGTTCCAGGTGATAAACTCTCCGCATTTTCCAGTTATTCTTGGCTATCCCTGGCTCCAAAAGCACAATCCCAGTCTCGACTGGTGCAGGTCCGAAATTTTGTCATGGTGTCTGCAATGTATTTCCACTTGTCTTCGGAAACAAGTTAAAGTCTTATGCATGTCTTCGGTATCTCAATTGCCAGATGAGTACCAAGAGTTCCTAGATGTTTTTGACAAGGTGCGTGCCGGTACGTTGCCTCCTCACAGGTCGTACGATTGTGCAACAGACCTGCAACCCGGAGCCATTCCTCCTCGGGGCCGGGTTTACCCTCTGTCTGTTGCGGAGAATTGTGCTATGGAGGAGTATGTTGCTGATGCTCTGTCACGGGGGATCATCCGTAACAGGGGCTGCTGAAAGTATTGATCCGGAGTCCTCTGCACCCTGACCCAGTGGTGACTAAACTCTCTGAACACATTAACCTGGCCCACGGAGTTCCGGCGGCCACCTTGGACGCATCATATTTCTGGCCCCAGGGTATTGCAGATCCCGATATCGGCTACTTACATATAATAGTTAGAGGCAACTTAGGGGATATTTGGAGGAGGGAGGTGGAGATTCCCTTCAGTATAAAAATAACTATAATCCATTGGAAGTATATTGTAATAGCGCAGGGGCCATTTATCTTCCTCCATGTAGTTACTTGAAAGCCCTCATCTCCCATCACACCTCCATACGTGGGACAAAAATTTATTAGTAACTACTTTGGGGACTCACTCTCACCCAGGGGGCGAATTTGAAACTACATTGCATCTCATACTGTGCATTTTATAACCTCCACTTTTTCTTCTCCATAATTATAAGTGAGAATTCTGTACTTCAAAATCTTTTTTCCAGTTTTTCTTTGGGTCTCCCCCCTCATCACACTATGAAAGAATAGAGCAAGTGATATGGGGGGATAAAGAGAGTGGGATCTCTGGGGGCCCTATCATAATCCTGCTCAGGGAATAATTTTATTTTTGTCATACAAATTTTTGGTTGCAGTTTGGAGGCTCCTGATGTGTTGTTATTTTTACTAACTTTGCTGGAACAATGAACTTTCCCACCAGTATATTTAAATCAGCTCTTTATCTATAATGATGTCTAACTCTCAAAAAAAGAAAAATAAGAAAGGGATTAATGTTCTAAAAAGGACTGTCATGAATCATTTTACTACTTCCCATACTTCTGGGGATGATGGGGACAATATGCCCTCCAGTCCAGAACCGCCTTCAGCAGCTGATTCCTCCTTTCAAGACATTCAAAATTGGGAACAAAGTAAAGTTATTCCTTCTTTTATCCTGAATTCCTTGAAATCAATGTTGGACATGCCGTTGATAAACGCATTCCCCAAGGGCGGCGTCTGTGCAAAGCTACATTTTTCACTGCAAGGCAATTTTACTCCCTCCTGGCTCAGGCGAACCTCTTTGATGTTTGGCGCTCCATTCATTCAGTGGATAAAGATTTTACTTTTTACTCTCCCGTACACAATTCTTACTCCAGGATCGACTATTTTTTTTGTACTTCTTGGCTCTTGGAACAGATAGTAATGACTCATATTGGTGAATGTACATTGTCTGACCATTCCCCTGTGTCTTTTCGGCTTCCTCTTGCTCTGTCTGCCTCACCTAGACCGTCTTGGCACCTTCGAGATTCACTCCTTTCCATTCCAGGTTTAAAGGACACTATAACTGAGGAGATTTTTCTTTTTCCTGCAGCATAACGATACGGGGACGTAGATGATTTCTTGGTGCTCTTTAAAAGCCTTTCTTAGGGGCCTCTTTATTAAAACTCAAAGCCAAATCTGTAAGACTTCCGCTATGTCTCTAGCTCAATTACATAAGTCCCTTAGAACTCTTATCAACCAACATATGTCTACGTTAGACCCCTCTCTTGTTCCTCTTATTGAGAGTACCAGGAACTCTATAAGGCTCCTGGAGAATCAAAAAGTACAGGACTGTCTTAGGACTAATAGACGTCTTTTTTATTTTAAAGGTAATAGACCAGACTTTCTATTGGTGCGAAAATTAAGGAACCGTACGGCCCAATCAAGAATCCCTTATCTTTTGAGGGGGAGCAGTAAGATTACTAATCCCAAGAATATAGGGGCTGAATTTGCTAGTTATTATTCAAAGCTCTATAATTTAGGGGACGAGAACCCTCGACATAAACCTTTGAGTGCCTCTATCCAAAATTTCCTGTAAGGAATGAATCTCCCTAGGCTATTACAAGAGCAGATAGAGAAGATAGAGTCCCCTCTTACAGTTGACGAAATCACTTCGGTGGTTCTGAAGCTGAAAAATCGAAAAGCTTCTGGGCCCGACGGTTATACTTCTCTTTTCTATAAGTCTTTTGTCCACCAATTGTCTCCGATTCTTGTAAGAGTGTTTGGCAGGGCGGGTGCTACTACCGGCTCCTTCCCTGAGGAGTTTTTACAGGCTACTATTGTCACTTTACCAAAGCCGGGTAAAGCCCCTGATGTTTGTCCCAATTTCAGGCCCATTTCATTATTAAATGTCAATCTCAAAGTGTATTCCAAGGTGTTAGCAAACCGTCTGACCGCCCTTATCCCTCTATTAGTAGACTCCGACCAAGTCGGATTCACGCTGGGCCGTGAGGGCCCAGATAATTCCAGGAGGTTTCTCAATATCCTTCTGGAGGCCGGTCGGCTTGGTCAGCCTTGCGTTACCTTATCCCTTGATGCTGAGAAAGCATTTGACTGGGTCGACTGGCTATACCTGAGGGAGGTGTTGTTGACTTTTGGTTTTCCACTGAATTTTTGTAATCGAATTATGTCTCTGTATTCCTATCCCTCGGCAAGAGTTAGTGGCATTGGCTTCCGCTCTCCTAGCATTAAAATCTCTAATGACACCCGCCAGGGGTGCCCCCTGTCACCCTCACTTTTTGCTCTAGCAATGGAGCCACTCGCGGAAACAATAAGGAGATCCCCAGATATCGAGGGAGTCAATATATCGGGTAGCACGCATAAGGTGCTTCTGTTTGCGGACAACCTCACTGTGGTTACGTCTAAGCCTATATCATCACTCCCAGCTTTGTTTCTTATCTTGGAGGAGTTTGCCAAGATCAGTTTCTATAAATTGAATTTTTCCAAAACGATCACATATGCACTAAATATTGCAGCAGCCAATGTTCAGACGCTAGAAGCCCGTTTTCCTTTTCAATGGTCCAAGGATAAGATACATCACTTAGGTGTTTACCTTTCTCATGACATTCCAATGGTTATCTCTAGTAACTTTGCCCCTTTGCTTCACAAATTCAAGACTTCCCTGAAACAATGGGATTCTCCTTCCCTATCCTGGTGGGGGCGAATTGCTGCGGTAAAAATGAATTTGCTCCCCAAAATCACATATCTTTTTTGCTGCCTCCCCATTCCCATTCCTAAGCTTATTCTCATCCAGTTCCAGAGGGCTTGTAACCTCTTTATTTGGAGGGGAAGACGATCGAGAATAGCGGTAAAATATTTATATAATCCGGTTCTTGCAGGAGGAGCCCCTCTCCCTAACATTATCAAATACCACGAGGCCGCAAGACTTGCTCACTTATCAGCCTGGGGAGAACGTGAGTTGACTTGTAAATGGGCTGTTATAGAACAAAACTCTATATCTTCAGGTATCCTTTTACAACACCTACTTTGGGTCCCTAAACACGTTAGGAACCTGATTACCTCTGGGAATTATATAGTCCTTGCGAATCTTAAATTTTGGGACAAAATTCGACATTCTGTAGGCATTTCCCCACACCCATCACCCATACATCCTCTGGCTGGTCTTCTGTGAGCCTTACCGAATCCACATTTGGAATGGTGGACAGAACAGGGGTTTTTGACAGTTGCAGACCTATGGGAAAACGGGTTATTTATGACAGTAGCCGCATTTCAGAGGAGGTTCCCCTTCAGACCTCTTTTTCATTTTGAATTTCATAGACTTAAATGCTTTTTGCGCTCCTGGGGGTTTCTTGCTGCTCCCCCTCGGCCATGTACTGGATGGGAGAGGAGATGGAGACAAGAGACGCGTGCTCCTAGGTTGCTTTCTATGGCCTATACGGATATTCTAAACACACCCATTTTCTGCAAAACCCCTCAAGTTAAACAATGGGAAAGGGTACTTGGATTTGAGGCACTGGAAGAGGATTAGTCTAGAGCTATACTACATACTAAGTGTGCAATTCCTAATGTAGCATATTTAGAACTTTTTGATAAATATCTATTTCAGTGGCATCTTACTGCCCTCAGGCTTTTTCAGATGTCTCATATTCACTCTCCCTTATGTTGGAGGAGCTGTGGGAGCATTGGCACTACCGTACATATGTGGTGGGAATGCCCCAAGGTCCGTAGGCTTTGGACTAGGGCCCTCTTGTGTTGTAAGTGGTTTGGGGTATGGTGGGGGGACATGCCTTGAGAGGTCTTTTCCATATGTTCTATGAGAAGCTCCCAGTTCAAGTTCTTAACCTGTGTATTTATTTATTTACGGCAGTCCAGTTGGCAATTGCCAGGGCGTGGAGGTAGCCGAGTAGTCCTGGGTGGCCCCAAGTTTTGCTTATTATGTCACATATAGAATCCATGGAAAGCCCCATCTTTGCAACTAATGACAAAGTCGACTGTTTGAGCTGGGAACTCTGGAGACAATGCCTTGAGCCAGGGGGGAATTCCTGAATTTGTTCCTCGAATTATAGCCATAACTCCGATACTGGGCTATGGATTAACTATATCCTCTAGATAGAAGTTAAAAATACCCTTCCCTTTTCCTCCCCCCCCTTTTTTCTCCCCTCCCCCCCCCCCCTTATTTTTTTCTCCCTTTTATTATTTATACAAGGGCCATGGCTCTGGTTCGGTCGATTGAATGTTATCTGTTAGTTCATTAGTTTACTAGGTACCCGAAGAGCTTATTTTATTTGGTAACATCAGACAATGTACTTATATTTTCTTTTTCATGTTGTTACACTTTACCATGGGTTGATTGTTCCAAATCCAAAAATAATGCAACATTGTGAGGTTAAATTTCTTTAAGGTTTATTCCTATCATCTTGTGGTATCACAAATAAGACTGCACTTTTATTTTTACTTTTTAGTTTATATATTATATTTGCTGTCTTCTGCTCTTGTATTTCTATTGATTTACCATGTACAAGATGTTATTTTTTATTTGTCTTGACCTCAATAAAAATTATTCAAACAAAAAAAACCCCAAACTTTTCTTTCTTGGTCAAACCTTTCACAGACATGACCCGTAAAGAGAATGATCCACTCCATTGGTCACCTACTGCCATTAAGGTCTTTGATAGTCTTAAGACTGCCTTTGCTGCTGCTCCAGTTCTGGCTCATCCTAACCCTGTCCTGCCTTTTGTTCTTGAGGTCGATGCATCTGAGACTGGAGTAGGTGCCCTCTTGTCAATGACGGTTCTCAAAGAAATTGTCTCCAGCGGAGTGCAATTATGAAATTGGCGACAGGGAATTACTGGCCATAATTTTGGCACTAAAGGAATGGAGGCATCTTCTCGAGGGTATTAGTGTGCCAGTGCCCATTCTTACTGTCCACAAGAATTTAACTTATCTATCTGAAGCAAAACGTTTGTCGCCCCGACAGGCCAGATGGGCGCTATTTTTGTCTCAGTTTAATTATGTGGTCTCCTACCTGCCTGGTAGTAAGAATGTTAGGGCTGATGCCCTCTCTTGACAATTTTCGCCTCTGTCCAAGGAGGAGTCTGTGCCTACTCCTGTTATACCTCCTGACCATATTTTGGCTACCATACATACAAATTTGACTTCTCTCTTGGGGGAGGAGATCCTGTCTGCACAAACCAATGCACCTCCTGAGAAACCTAGTGTTAAGTGTTTTGTTCCTGAGAATCTTCAAACTAAACTTTTGCACACTTACCACTATCCTAAAGCCACAGGTCACCCAGGCAAGAACCAAATGATTTGATCTGTCACTCGACAATTCTGGTGGCCAGCTCTTCGTTCTGATATGTTGCTTCCTGCTCAGTTTGTGCACAGAATAAGACTCCTCAATGTCTTCCTGTGGGTCTTCTTCAACCTATTGCTAATGGTGAGCATCCTTGGACACATCTTTCCATGGACTCCATTGTCAAGCTCCCTGTTTCCAATGGCAATACTGTTATCCTTATGGTGGTTGACCGTTTTTCTAAAATGTCACATTGCATTCCCTTGAAGAAGTTGCCTACTGCTCAGGAGCTTGCTTCAATTTTTGCCCGGGAGGTCTTCCGTTCACATGGGTTACACAATGAAATAGTGTCAGACCGGAGTAGCTAGTTTGTCTCCAGATTTTGGCGTTCCTTTTGTGCTCAAATGGGGATCCAGCTTTCCTTCTCCTCGGCATATCACCCTCAATCCAATGGGGCTGCGGAATGGTCTAATCAAGCTCTGGAACAGTTCCTCCGTTGCTATGTCTCAGATCACCACAATAATTGGTCTGAACTGTTACCTTGGGCCGAGTTTGCTCGTAATAGTGCTATTAATGCTTCCTCCAAGTTATCCCCGTTCATGGAGAATTATGGGTTTCAACCATCCTTGTTGCCCGATTCATTCATGTCTCAGGGTTTTCATGTGGGTGCATATTCAGGATTGCCTTCATCGTTCTATGCAGTGCCAAAATTTCCAGCTTGATCGTAGGCGTCTGCCCGTGCCTTCCTACCAGGTTGGTGAGAGAATTTGGCTGTCCTCCCGCAACTTGAACCTTCATGTGCCTTCCAATAAACTGGCTCCCAGTTATGTTGGTCCTTTTCGAATACTCTGACGGGTCAATCCTGTGGCCTACACTCTTGACCTTCCTCCTGCAATGCGCATCTCCAATGTTTTTCATGTCTCCCTCTTGAAACCATTGGTTTGTAATTGGTTTACCACTGTGTTGCCTCATCCCTGCCCTATCTTTGACAACCATGAGGAGTATGAGGTCAGCAGCATTATTGACTCTCGTATGTTCAGGGGCCGCGTACAGTATTTGGTTCACTGGAGGTGCTATGGTCTGGAGGAGCGTTCATGGGTTCCCTCCTCTGATGTTCATACTCTCGTCCTCCTTCGTGCCTTCCATGCCTGTTTGCCCAATAAGACTTTTGTCCTCCCGTGGGGGAGGGGTCGTTGAAGGGAGGTTACTGTCAGGTTTCTTTTACCTGATCTGTTTGCCATTTGCTGCTGGCAGCCATTTTACTCACCTCTCTTGTTGACCCTGGTGCATACTGTGTGATGCTGCTCATTTCCTGCACTTCCTTTTATGGCCAGACTGGTGTACATTATCCGTGTGAGACAGGATGCAGTCTCAGAATTGTGATATCATTACTTATTATTTAAAGGGCCTCTGTTCAGTATGCTTTGCCCTTGCATTGTCTCAGACCTGTTTGTGAGAGCTCCTGTGTATTACCTGGCTGGCTGAAATCCCTCCTGGTTCCTGATCCCTGGCTTGTTCCTGACACTGCTGTTCTCCTTGTTCCTGATTCCTGGCTCGTCTGACTATTCGCTTTGGCTCCTGACTCGGCTCATCTGACTACCAGTTCTGGTTTTTATTCCTGGCTTGTTATTTGACTTGTGGACTTTTTATTATTTTTTGCTATTAATTAAGGTGTGATTATTTTTGCACTTCTTGTCTCAGTCTGATTCCTGGCACCCTGACACAGTTCCCTCTTATGACGCACTTGTGCGCCTCCCAGATAGTGGCTGAGATTATGTGGTCTGTGTCATTTTCTCTAAAATCGTTTTCTATGGACTGGTCTACATCCTGTTTAGTTAGTGCATTCCCTAATAGGAAGGCATCCATCCGCCAGATGAAGGGACACTGTGGCATGTCCGGCCATACCACTGTGCAAGATCAGACCATGTGATCGGCAAAATTTGCGAGTCAGTAATCATGGAAAGGCCCAACTGGTCTGTATGTATGTGATCTATTCTGGTATATGTGTTGTGTGGGTGTGAGTAAAAGCTGTAGTCCCTGATGTCAGGATTAAAGATCCTCCACATGTCGTGCAGCCGTAGTAGGTGTAGGTTATTAGTTACCGATTTTAGAACTCGTTTAGGGGTATTAGTGATGCCTGTAGAGGTGTCCATTGTTGGGTCCAGTGATAAATTAAAGTCGCCCCCCATGAATAATGTCCCCTGGGCGTGTTCTAATAGGAGGTTGGTTATGTGTCTGAATAAAGTGTGCTGTTCTTTAATTGGGAGATATATGTTTGCAAGGGTAATTGGCCTATTGAATAATAAACCTATCAGAATTAGGTACCTGTCATCCTTATCTTTCTCTATGTGGGTCGCTTGGAAGTGTAGGGAGTTTTTAAGTAGAATGCCTACCCCTCCATTCCTGGTACTGCCCGAAGCCAGAACTCTTGTTCTATATTTGTGGCTCAGAAGTCTAGGATTGTGGCCTCTCTTAAAGTGTGTCTCCTGTATAAATAGGATTTCACTGGGGACTTTGTAGAGGTCTTTAAAGGCTATGGACCTCTTTTCCGGACTATTCAGCCCTTTCACATTTATGATGGTAATGGATATTGTATGTGCCATGATGGATCTAGTGGGTATGGCTATGGGTTTGCAGGCCGAGTGATAGCCTGTCTGCCTGATGTAGGTTTTACACTGTATCTGGTATGAGGTAAGTAATATAAGCTACTGCTGTACTACAAACTGAATAGAGATGGATACAGCACCCACTACTCACTAGTGCACGGAGAGGGCTGACCAAGCCCAAACGATTCAAGTAAAAGAAAGCAGTCTCCAGCAGTGAGCAAAGTGAGTTTTATTTTTAAACACAGGTCAAATACAGCAACGTTTCGGACTAACAATAAGCCCTTTCTCAAGCCTGACATAAATTAAACAAAACACCATTTAAATAGCCATATTGGCGCCAAACAATTGTGAAAAAATTGCACATATATCGCCCTCCAGTGGTGGACTTGAATATTGCATGTCAAAATAGATTTTCTTGCAATTGCAAAGATACAAATGTGTTACAAAATATTTTACATTGTATATATTGCACAAATTCAATAACCAACTTCATAAGTAAAGTGCCAAGTAATCCTATAAAAAGGAAAATAAAAAGTAAAAAATTAGAATAATAAAAATAATATTTGTGACAACTAAATTCAATGTGAATATATTAGTGAAAATAAATATATTAAATATTCAAATTTATTAGAATTTAAAATTTAAAATTAATCAACTAGTTAGAGCAGATGTTGGTAGTCATAAATATCATCATAAAACTATTACTGGTAAGCGGCGCACAGGTTGCTATCCTTGCCTTTCTTGCATAAATTGTAATTCTATGATTAAGGGAGGAGAATTTTTTCATCCTTATACAGGTAGAAAATACCGAATTAAAGAATATTTGACTTGTAGAACAGAGTTTATCATCTATGCCATTAAGTGTCCATGTTCATTGGTATACATTGGACAATCGACAAGAGAGGCACGTGAGAGGATATCTGAGCACAAGTCAAATATTAGATGTGGCAAGGATGCTCAAGTGTCTGCGCATTTTCTACAAGCAGGACATAGTATCAGCGAATTACGTTTCCAAATTTTGGAACATATATACATGCCTAGGAGAGGGGGTGATAGAGAGGCCTTATTGAATAAAAGGGAAGCCTTTTGGATCAATGAGCTTAACACCTTATGGCCTAAAGGCCTCAATAGGGAGTGTAATTGGACAACATTTAAAATTTAAAAATTGTAATTCAATATTGAGTAAGATAAATAGGTTACTTCTTTTAGTAAGCGTAGGGGTTTGCATTTACCTTTGCTATATATTTAAATTTAGCATTATAGTGGATTATGCCTTAACTAGTAAGTCAAAAAAGGTCATTTAAGTGACATTATTGGATGTAGACATTTGGCATTTCCTATATATTTACTGAGTACCCATTAGATTTTAAATTTCTGACTTATTGTAATATGGGTATCCTTTGTTGAAGGATTCCCATATATATAAATTTTTTAATCTATATATAGTCCATTCGATTGATTGTGTTCCTATATATATATGGTAATTAAGAGATTTTGATAGGAGTATTGTGATTAATTTTCAATTTTAAATTCTAATAAATTTGAATATTTAATATATTTATTTTCACTAATATATTCACATAGAATTTAGTTGTCACAAATATTATTTTTATTATTCTAATTTTTTACTTTTTATTTTCATTTTTATAGGATTACTTGGCACTTTACTTATGAAGTTGGTTATTGAATTTGTGCAATATATACAATGTAAAATATTTTGTAACACATTTGTATCTTTGCAATTGCAAGAAAATGTATTTTGACATGCAATATTCAAGTCCACCACTGGAGGGCGATATATGTGTAATTTTTTTCACAATTGTTTGGCGCCAATATGGCTATTTAAATGGTGATTTGTTTAATTTATGTCAGGCTTGAGAAAGGGCTTATTGTTATCCCGAAACGTTGCTGTATTTGACCTGTGTTTAAAAATAAAAGTCACTTTGCTCACTGCTGGAGACTGCTTTCTTGTACTACAAACTGAGACAATGTAACAGGTTAAAAAATTATAGTGCAAAATATTTTTGAGATGTGCAATAACAGTAAGAAGCAGTAAGAACACAATACAATAACACTTATAAAGGCAAATTTTAAACTATTTTGTTTCGATTTCTTCTTTTATTTTCTAACTGAAGAGTTCAATTAACAAAAAGTTACAGTCCTGCAACAATAAAAAACAATTGGGGTAGTATCCCCACTTCCAAACCTAAAGAATAGTGGATAAAGAAAAGAATTTTATGTCATATGACCTGTAACTGCCATGGCTAGAATGGGATATTAGCTCGAGGTGGGCTATGCCATGGATCTAGTGGGCATCGAGAACTGGTCCACACAGAGTGAGGCCCTGGGCTGGCAGAGTTGTGAGTTTTGTGTGGTTAATTGTTTATTCACTGAGAGTCTCTGTGGGAGAATTGGCTGTCCTCTGGGTGCATGATGTTGAGTTGAAGGGTTTTGTTGAATCTTTGCAGGTCCTCCAGAGAACTGAGGATGGCTGTTGTATCTCCCTTAGATGCGGTAATGCTGACCAGAAATCCCCACCAGTAAAGGATCTGCTGCTCCCTCAAGACTGTGGTGATGAAACTCAGCTCCCTCCTCTTCTGCAGTGTTGCTGGGCTGAGGTCTGAGAAGATCTGGATGTGGATTCCAGCGTGCGTTACTTTTTGTTTTTGTCTGGCTTGTCTCAAGATTTCTTCTCTGTCCTTGTAATCTAATAGCTTTACAATTATGTCCCGAGGGGGCGCCTTCGGGGGGGGGGGGGGCTTTGCTCTTAGGGCCCTGTGGGCTCTTTCAATGCGTATATCTGCAGTGCACCTTGGAACCTTCAGTCCTGGAGGCAGCCGTCTATGGCGTTTGGCTGCATTGTCTCTGGGATCCCACGTATGTGCAGGTTGTTACACCTGCCTCTGTTGTCCAGGTCCTCAACTTTCTCCATCAGTTGATGTATAGTTTTTTCCTGGTCGTATGCAACTTTGGAAATGTGCTGTATGTCATTATTGGCCATGTTGTGGCGCTCCTCTAAGACCAAGACCCTTTGTGTGACTTTAGATAGGTCTCTTTTTAGTTCCCCATACCAATTTTTTACCTCTCCTAAGATATATTTAATATCATCTTTCATGCAAAGGTTTTGCAGATCATCTTTTGTAATGGCGGGCGCGCTTTTAGTTTCTTTCTCATGTTGCTGCTGTTCTGTGGGTGCGGCCATTTTCGGTGATTTTGCGGCTAAGTCTTGTTGTTTGAGGAATTTTTGCCTTAGCTTGGAGCTGTTTACGTTGTTTGTTTTAGATTTTCTGCAGCCAGGCATATCCAGAGGCGCTTAATGTCAGGGTGAGTGCTGATGCCTAAAGGCTGGTGCATGCAGAATGGGGTGGCAGTGTGAGGTCAATGTAGCCCTGCAGGCTACCGCAGTCCAGGCCCCAAACCCCACCTGAGATAGCAATCTATATGCTGAGGCTTAGCGCAGGGGTTTGGGATAGTGAGGACCATGAGATTTGTGCCCATAATGCCCCAAATATTCTAGATTATGGCAGGTCATTCAGTGTGCTGTGGCACTTGTGTGCATGCAGGATCCAGCTCACCTCTGGGTTCTTCCAGTATCCCCTGTATAGAGAAGCCTGTCTCCTGTAACTTAGAGAAGGTTCAGGCTGGGGAGTTCCAAGACAGTGCCCTGTGTGGTGGATCTTCTTTTGTAAAAGCAGCTAAGGAAGGTGGCAGCTAAGGGCCAGCTCCAGGCTCTGCCCCTGTGGGGAAAACGGCACTGTGGTTAATTTCTAGTGCGTAGTGGCAAAGGAGCTGTAGCAAGTTGCATGCAGGGCCGCACTTCTGGTTTCGGGAATATTGCTTCATTTTTGCGGTGTGGGCTTGAAACGATCCAATTTTGTGCTCAGTGTGTTCACCAGCCTTTCATGCACCTGTGTTGCCATTTTTGTGGTGATCCCCCAGGTCTATGCAGTGCGGTTTGGAAGTAGGGCTTAGGAGCTACTGGATTATGCAGCCATCTCTCTGACCAGCTAGGCTCAGCCCCCATCGGAGGGTTTTCTTAAATGAGCGAGTTGCAGTTTCTTGAGAAAAGAAGCATTGAGTTGACCAATTACACAGGAATATGGAATTATGTGCTCGATAGGAACTTCAGAAGAATCAGTAGACTGAGGAAACTCATGGGAAGTGTGCCGGCTTTTTTGTTCTTGGTCCCAGGAATATAGGAGACTGAAAAGTTAAAATAGGAGAAGAATAAGGCCCACCTGGACTGTCGAGGATTGAGTCGATGAGCAGTCTCTATATATGTCAGGTTCTTGTAATCAGTGAGAATCTGAATGGGACTAGTAGACTAGTGCCCTCTAACCAATGTCGCCATTCAGTAAGGGCCTTCTTAATGGATAAGAGTTTACAGATTCCCCACATCATAATTACTCACTGCAGGGAAAACCATTTGGGAAAAAAGGCTGCAGGGTGTAACTTGCAGGTAGAAGGGTTCCTTTGAGTCAAGACTGCACTGACACCTATCTCAGAGGCATCAACCTCTAGGGTGAACTGCAGGTCGGGATCAGGATGGAGTTGTACAGATGCAGAGCAAAAGGCCTTTTTCAGCAGAGAAAAAGCGTCCACAGCTTCTGCATGCCAATTCTTACAATCTCTGTTTCGTTTGGTTAGGTCAGTAAGTGGAGCAACGATTCTGGAAAAGTTCTTTATAAACTTGCAGTAATAATTGGACAAGCCCAAAAACCTCTGTAACTCCTTTAAAGTGGTGGGTTGAGATCATTCCAGGACTGCGGCTAGCATTGTAGGGTCCATGGCAAAACCCCTTTTTGACATAACATAACCAAGAAACTGGATCTGGACTTGATCAAATTCACATTTCTCCAGCTTAGCTACCAGAGAATTGTTTTTGAGACCAAGCACCTGCTTCACATGTTCATGATGGTCCTCCAGGGTCTTAGAGAAGATGAGAATGTCATCCAAATAGATGATGATGGTATGATTAAAGCAGTCACGGAAGACGTTAACAAAGGCTTGAAAGCCAGCAGGGGCATTGCACAACCCAAAAGGCATTACTAAATATTCATAGTGCCCTGATCTTGTGTTGAAGGCTGTTTTCCACTCATGTCCAGGGAATATCCGAATGAGATTGTATGCCCCATGAAGATCGAGTTTTGTAAAGTAACAAGCATCTTGAAGTGAATCTTATAGCTCAGTGATCAAAGGAATAGGATGACAATTCTTTATTGAAATTTTGTTTAGGCTCCTGTAGTCAATACAGGGTCTCAGACCACCATCCTTTTTTACTGACAAAAAAGAAGCTGGCCACAGCAGGAGAATAGGAAGGGCGGATAAAGCCTTTGGCTAAATTTTCTTGGATATACTCTTCCATAGCTTTAGCTTTGGCCTTGGAAAGCGGATAAGTCCTTCCTTTAGAAAGTGGGGCTCCAGGAAACAAGTCTATCTTGCAGTCATAAGAGCAATGAGGTGGCAGTACATCAGCTGCCTTATTTTCGAACACATCCCCAAAATCTGCATACACTGAGGGAGGGATAGATGAGGTCTGAAGAATGGCTACAGGATTAAGATGTAATGGAGTAACATTAGCCAGACAAGAATGAAAACAGGTCTTACCCCAGGAGGACAACTGTCCCTCAGGCTAATTGAATTGCTGATTATGTTTACGCAACTAAGGAAGGCCAAGGATAACATGTTGTGCAGGAGAATTGATGACATCAAACTGCAAGTGTCAGGAATGTAAAACCCCCACTGTCAGGAGTGCAGATTCAAAATGGATTAAACCTTATCCAAGGGATGTGCCATCCAAAGTAGTAATCCTGAGACATTGCTTTTTCTGGAGAAGAGGCAAGCCTGCTTGAATCATAAAATGGTGGTCAAGAAAATTACCAGCTGCCCCTGAATCAACAAAGGCCTGTGCGTGAACAGAGTTCTGGAGAAAGGTAAGGGTTATAGGTACTAGGACCGGAGAAGGATGAGGGGAATAGGTAGTAGCCATGCTTAGAGGTACCCCACTTTTATCCTGTAAGCAATGGCTTTTACCGGCAGTATTTCACAATTCTTGAGTTGGTGTGAATTAGAACCACAATAAAAGCATAAACGTAACCTCCTTCTTCTGTGTCTTTCAGATTCAGAGGACTTAAGAGAAGAGAGATCCATAGGTTCCTCATCAGAGACAACTGGAGTTGCAGGAGGGGTAGAGGACAGCCTTGTGGCAGAACGAGTAGGAGGACGAGAAGGAAGGATTCTGTGAGTTCTCTCTCAGCTTGTTGTTCTTAAAAACGAGAATCCAGACTGATATAAAGTGATATAAATTCATCCAGGGAAGAAGGAACATCATGATAAGTAAGCTTATCTTTGATGTGTTCATGTAGGCCTCTCTGATAGGCTGCCTTGAGAGCACTGCAATCCCAACTGGTTTCATGTGCCAAGGTGTGGAATTCAATGGCATATTTTGCCACAGATCTATTGCTCTAGAGGAGATCCAAGAGAGAGTATTCTGCAGCAGAAGTGCAACCAGAAGTCCCAAATATGGCAGGTAGTGCAGAGATGAAGGTATCTGCATTGTTCAAGAGCTGAGCACTCTGTTCCAAAAGCGGAGAGGCACAGGCTAGAGCCTTGTCTTGTTTTTTTAAGGAAATAATGAAGGTGACCTTTGATTGAGGAGACTGGAAGGTGTTAGGGGGGTAATTGTAGAAATGCAGTCTGCACTGGTTGAGAAAACCCCTACAGTCAATTGTGCCATCATACTTGTCAGGCAATGATATCTGGGGTATGCTACCAGAAACAGGGGTGGGGGCCATGGAACTACCAGTAGGGACAGGCTGTGTGGCAACAGGAGCAATGTTTCTTTCTGCAGCAAGTAAGGAGAGCATAGCAATGATAGTCTCCAATTTTGAATCCAGGCTTTGTATGTGTGTGCTGTGGGTCCCCAGCATTTGCCCCTGGATAGAGATTGCTCTTGCTACCTCATTTGGGTCCATGGCCCTAGTATAATGTAATGTTCTTGGGATATTTCCCTATCAAACCAATCCTGGCCAGTAGTCTTCTTATCCCAGCTTCAAGTGGCAAGATAAACAAATATCCCAGAACAAATAATATAAATAAGTAAATGAGGAGGCAATGCAATACTCACAGTAGAGATGAGAGGAACAGGGAAATGGTCCCAAGCAGAGCAGGGTTAAACACCAGAGAGACAAGCCAATCCTTCATGATACCAAAAGGGGTTAAGCAGAGAATAGTCAGAGGGAGGCAGAGATCACTACCAGGCAGACAGTCCAATCCTTCATGGTACCAAAGGGTTAAAGTAGAGAGGGGTCAGTAACAAGCTGAGTCCATTACCAATTAGGCACTCCAAGGTATCATCAGTTCAGGGGTTAAACAGTAGAGTAGTCAGAACAAGCAGAGTCCAGCAACAATTAGGCAATCCAAAGTATCAGCAGTTCAGGGGTTAAACAGGAGTGAAGTCAGAGGTAAGCAGAGTTCAGAGACAGTTAGGCAATTAAATAGTAATACAGCAGTTCAGGAGAATAGCACCCAGGAAGCACAACCTATACTATACTAGGGCAAAGGACAATCAGTAGACAGGTACTTACATAGGTGCATATTAGTGCCAAGGAGGCTCCCAGGTGTGATCTGACTGGCATCAGGAAGAGGAGGCATGCAATGATGACATAATCGCCACACGCCTACAACCACTGCCATGTCCACTGCTGGGCTAGGCATCCTAACAGAGTCTGAGTTCAATTTTTTACAAGAGAATTATCCTAGAACACCAACATTTTATTTTTTGCCAAAAATACATAAGCATTAACCCCCCCCCCCCAGGTCGCCCGATTATTTCGGGAATTGAATCAATATAATTTATCTCAGTATGTTGACTACTATCTTGAAAACTATGTAAGTAATTTACCAGCTTATCTGAAAGATTCAACACATTTTCTTAATCTATTTAGCCAATTGTATTGGAAAGAGAATTACATCATGGTCACCTGTGATGTGAATTCTCTGTATATTAACATTGACAATATACTTGGTTTAAAAGCAATATCACATTTCTTGGATAAAGATCCATTACTTAGGGAGAAACAAAACACATTTCTGATAAATATCATTGAATTAATTCTAAAGAACAATATCGTTTTATTTAATAATAATTTATTTCTCCAGATCAGGGGGACAGCAATGGGCACAATGTTCGCTCCGAGTTATGCTAATCTTTTTATGGAATTCTTTGAAGATTTTTTTTTTGCCAGAGAACAATGGGGAGCGACCCTTGTGCTCTATAAATGCTATATAGATTACGTCTTCCTGATCTGGAGAGGAGACCAAGAATTTTTAGAACTCTTTCTTGAAGATCTGAATTCAAATACTCTAGGACTCAGTTTTTCCACATAAATTTAGTACCAGTCTAATACATTTCCTAGATATAGAAAAAAAATCATTGATAAAGAAATGAAGACCAGAACCTACTTTAGACCAATTGATTCTAACAACTTTATTCACTATAAAAGTTGCCATCTTAACAGATGGAAGGCTAATATCCCCAAAAGTCCATTTCTAAGGGTTAGGAAAAACTGTACAGATGTAGAGTCGTATGATACACAATCGGATATATTAGTGAATAGGTTTAAAGATAAAGGATATGATTTGAAAAAAGTGCAAGATACCAGAGATCTAGTAAGAACTATTGATAGACACACCCTACTAAAAAGGATAATACTATGAAAAATAAAAGAATAATTTAAAATTCTTTTAAAACCAATCCATTATCTAATGAAGATCTTATCACTGTTCCCTTTATTACTGAATATAGTTCTCAGCACACAGAAATTAGAAGTATTTTGAATAGGTATTGGCATTATATACAACAAGACTCTATTTTAGGTGATAAAGTGAAAAGAAATCCAGACCTTATTTTTAGGCGAAAAAATCTTAAAAGTTATCTGTCACCTAGTGAATTTAAATATTCAAAAACAAATTTAATAGACAGAGACTTAAGAAATGAGAAAATATCTGTTTTTTTCCCTGTCACACCTGCAAGTCCTGTAAAAATAGCAGTATAATTAAGAAAGCAGTTTCTACTGATGGCAAAATACTTTTACAATTAAGGAAATCATAAAATGCAGTGATTTTAATGTCATATATTGTATTAAATGTTCTTGCAATTTAATATATATAGGAAAAAACGAGTCACCTTTTGAGAGAAAGGATTAGTTAACACATTTGGAACACAGAACATAAGACTAACAAAACAGCACTTTACCAATACTTTACAGATGTACACCAAGGTGATTTAGGTTGTTTTAAATTCTGTGGGATTCTTAAAATTCACCCTAGTAATAGGGGAGGCAGCATTGAAAAAACATTATTAAAGAAAGAGGCTGAGTTGATTTTTAGTTTTAAATCACTATACCCCTAGGGGCTCAACAGATCCTTCGACCGTAACACCCTTTTTTAACTCATGTGATTTCTTACAACATGTTTACAATTTATAATATATTTTTTGCTGACATGTTTACAAATAATATGAGCAATATACTATGCACATGCATATTCACTTCACTACTATAACACTATTTTAATAATCCTTCCTTGATTCACTTTTTTATTTTTTGGTAAACATATAATTTAGTGTCCACATAATGTTTTACAAAGGACATTATTAATATATCACTGTATTAAAACATAGTTCACCCCCTATTACCCCTTAATATTGAGTGAGCATTTTTTAGCGAGCTCCCATAAATATTCCTTATGATTCTTTACATTATCCTTTGGTACTTCACTTCCTTTTTCATTTTTTTATATACAATATTTTCTATATTTTATAAAATTTTCTATATATATATTTTTTTTATGTGTCTTATCCCAAGATTTATTATCACCAATCCCTTACTCCTAAGTTGTTCCCTATAAAAGGCAGTTTAGTCTGCCGAAACGTGTAGATTGTGCTTACTATTCTTTTTATGTACTCTGGAGGGATCTATATCCGCTATACAGGTTCATTTCTATCTCTAAATTATAAGTGTATAGTCATATGAATAATTTCAGTTATTTGCATTTATTCCCGATCTCACTGTGCCAATAGACCATTCAGGTTCATCGTTTGTATTGTGTGGAAACGAGCAAACTACATGTATAATTCCTGTCTGGTTCTCACCACTCTATCTGCTACAATTCTGTGAATTTCAGCTGGAACAGGCTGTAAGAAATATATTGTATTGACACTACTCCAGACTTTGCACTACGAAAGATACATTGTATCATTTCAAACAGAGAATCACTATTGATTGGAGGACAGCTGATTACGCTACTCTCACACAGGATCTGACGTCATCATTCCAACGGACTTCACACAGAGCGAGGCTATTATATCTACGAACAATGAGATTTCTGAACAGTTTTGTATCTCACTACATCAGAGGCTGTGCACAGCTAAAGACACGGACACGTATTAACCAACACACATTAACCATACGTTATTATCTTAAGATTGACATCGGTGGACTTTGTTCCCATATCTTGTGTCACAGACTTTAAAATGAATAGTGTCCTTTTTGTTGTTTTTACTTATTAGCTTATGCATTTTGTCATACATTTTTTATACATCTTGTTTTAACAATCGTTATTATCATTAATTTCTGCTATCATATTATTGAAACCTTAATCAGTGTACCCTCTTGTGCTATATTCATCTTTAGATGCCACCATCAATCTGAGTTTGTATAACTTGATTTTATCGTTTTTTGGATCAGTTTATTAAATAGTATATATATATATATATATATATATATATATATATATATATATATATATATATATATATATATTAATTATATTATTATATTTTTGGGCTAAAAGTTTTTTTTATTTTTTTAAATTTTTTAATTATATACATATTATGTGATTTTATATATATATATATATATATATATATATATATATATATATATTAATTTTATTATATACCTCCTTTTTCACACATTTTCATCTTTCTACCTGGATATATGAAAGGTTTTTAGATCATATTAAGAATCCCCTCTCTCACAATTTATCTGGCATGGGATGAAAAAAACACGCATTGCTTTGGAAAAATGAATGCTACTTCGCGAATCAGGTGGTCTAGCATTGCCCAATATTAGACTGTATAATCTTGCTGCGCTAAGTAAAACTGCATTAGATTGGTTGGCGGAAACAAATTGGTTTTCCACAGAAGAACTAGAAAAGTTCTTCGTCTCCCCTTTCTCTATTAAAGCCCTGTTGCATACTGCACCTAAAGATATGCCTAGCAATATACATAACCTAATTTCTTTTAAGAATATAATCTCTGCATGGCAGAAAGTTTGTACTTTAACAGATATAGATTATGCTTTTTCGGAATATTTACCGTTGATAGGCAATCCAGTTTTCCCTCCAGGAAATATTCAAGAAGTCTTTAGATTGTGGGCCGGTAAAGGTCTCAAAGGGGTATCCCAATTTTTAACGGAAACAGGTCATATAACTACCTTAGAACATTTAAGGCATCAGTTTGAGTTACCCAGTAACAATTTCTTTGCATTTTTACAAGTTCAACACTTTATTAGAACCAAAAAGTGGAATGGGGATGGGATTGCTGCATGGTCTGATATGAGATCTCGTATTGCCACTGTTAGAGTTAAGGTCCCCTCAATTTCATTATTATATAGCATTATGTTGGCCAAACAGAGCGATTCCCTGGTGTTAAAAATTACTGAAAAATGGAGTCAGATGCTTCCAAACGTTGACCCGGAAAAAATGAAATTTAGTTGCAAAGACATAAATACATTTTGAATCCCAATAAGTTGGAAAGAGGGACATATGAAACTTATTAACAATTTTTATTGTACACCCTTGAAAATGTCGAAGATGTACCCTCGCCAAAGCTTCTTTTGCCCTCGCTGCAGATTTATGAATGCAGACATTTTGCACATGTTGGCACAGATGAGTTTCTTTATCGCGACTCCTAATCTCAGGGCCGTGGGTTCTTGTCCCAGGATGGGTGCCTGTAGAGCTCCAGTAGCCAATTGGGGATCAGGACGGGGTAGGGGGCCCGAGACGGGAGGGACGGCGTAGAGAGAGGATCAGGGGTTGTTTGTTTTTTCTTCTTGTTTTGTTTTGTTTTGCTTTGTTTTGTTTCGTTCTGCTTTTTCGTTTGCCCTCGTTTTTTTTCACTATCATTTTAGTTCCCAGCCCAAAACCCGCCTAGAGTGGAAAATGTCGGAATACTCCATTTTCTTTTTTATTCTGCATTGATACTTTTTTACATGTTACGCTTCATGAAGTAAATCAATGTATACATTTTGTATCTGCTATTAAGACAATTTACGTTCGCTGTATTAGGGACTCCTATAGTTAAAGGGACATTAAACCCCCCAAAAATATTTCATGATTCAGACAGAGAATACAATTTTAAATAACATTCCAATTTACTTCTATTATAAAATTTGCCTCATTCTTTAGATATCCTTTGTTAAATAAATAGCAATGCACATGGATGAGCCAATCACATGAGGCAAATATGTGCAGCCACCAATCAGAAGCTACTGAGCCTATCTAGATATGCTTTTCAGCACAGAATATCAAGAAAATGAAGCAAATTAGATAATAGAAGTAAATTAGAAAGTTGTTTAAAATTGCATTCGCTATCTGAATCATGAAAGAAAAAAATGGGTTTAATGTCCCTTTAAGGAGCCACGAAAGTTGACACCCTGTGTGGTGCCTTTTTTTTTGTTGTTGTTTCTTTTTTTCCTGTTTTTATTTTTCAAATTATTCCGAATGTTTATTTGCCCTGTCATTGTCTATAAATAAATAAATATATATAAAAAAAAGAATCCCCTCTCTCCCTTTTTTTGGTCAGCTCTTTCTTTAGAGTGATTTGTCCTGCCTCCTCTCTTTTGTACCATCTGCTTATAAAACTGGCCTTAGAGGGAACACTGGTTATGACTTGTGAGAACTTAAAAACAATGTATAAAACAATGTATAGTTTTATTAAAATTTTAATAAACAAAGTTGTTAAAAATAGAAAGTGTGTGTTTTTTCTAAACTCAGTTGCAAAAAGAAGAAGGGTCTTTCTGCATATAAAAAGGCCCATTGGGTATATGTATATAATTTTATGTGCACATAGGGGCTCCCATGCACCTCTACTCAAATAAATCCACATTTATAAAACCAGGTGATCATCATTACCACAGTGATCACCTGGCTACAAAAAACTGTATAGGGGCTTTATTTTAAAGATGGGCTTCTGTGGGTTTCTATACCTTTTTGTTGACCTGTTATAAGTGTCTAGAGACCTATCACCCTGCAAACAGCATTGGACAGCTTGGGGATTTTTATTTTAACAAAACTATTTTTAAAACATTATACTCCCAAACTTTCTACCATTTGAAAGAGCAGGTTCATGTTTTTAAAATTTAGGTTTCTTGGGCTTAAGGAAACTTTGGTAAAGGGTTTTAAATACTCACCCCCATCCTTCTCCTTTAAGTTCTATGCAGCTACCTTCCACGCATGGGTGTGGTGACATCACCATCATCATCATCAAATTACCCTAATAATGCTAAACCACTTAGCCACCAGGGATTCAGTGGTAAGGGCAGGGGGTGCCATGATGAGATCTAAAGCTCAAAGTTCCCTGGATGACGACACATGGTTGTCATCCGCATTTAATACATGTTGATGATAACCACGAGTCACCATACATGGTTAAGGGGTTAAATCAAAACAGTAAAGAAGCAAGAAACAGATTTAATCCACATAAAATAGAGACAGTTAATCGTTCAGCTTTAATAAACAGCATCGAGCCACAGACTGTAACCAATAGCAGTGTTAAACTATAAGATCACTGTTTTATAGAGGAAGAAGAAAAGTCAAATTATGTTCTTACACTTTAAGCAGCTTGAATGACATTTTAATTAAACTGTCAGAAAATAAACCTTCTAGAAATAAAATAAAGGAGGTTTTCTATTAACACAGTGAAGTTTTTTGTAACCTATATGCACAAATAAACATAATCAATTTTTCTATTAATATTTAATCTGAATTTAAAAATGAGCAAGATTTGCTATTTGAAAGTGGCCAAAAATATTTTCAAGAGTTAAAAGCTGTTGAGATGAAAGAGTTAAAAATCCTGCTAAAAGATAATCAAATAAGTCATTTTCAAAGATATAAAATACATTTTTTTTTTAAAATAAGAAAAATATAGATTATAAGAAGAATATAGAACAAAATAACACATTGTATATCTTGATCACATTTAAACATAAACAGTGATATTGCATTGGTTAAATATTTTAAGCAAAACATCTAAACATGGCCAAAATATTTTTTAGTGCTCTCTATACTTTTAGTGGAGGGAGCGTTATTAGCACACTCATTGTGACTGCATTACAAGTGGTGATTTAAGTTTCATGTGTAAGCGAGATCCAAAATGCCATTGTAAAATGAAGTGCTTTTTGAGACCTGAAGTATAGCATTCTTGCTTGCCAGTTTGAATAACAAAACACATGAAAAGGCTACGGAAATAAAGATTTTATGTTACATTTACACTTGATGCTTATGAAAGAGGTTTATTAATGAAAAAAGGTTTAGTTGCAGAATTAAAGGGATATGGTGTATGATGATGGGGGAAAGGTACAAATGTATATTTGTGTGCTTGTGTGTGTATGTATATGTGTATTATTTTATGCTTGAGTTTTATTGAAATAATATAGCACAGAACTACATGAAGAACTCCCCTACTTGAACATATTTTTTGTGATATATCAGATTAGACCTCAAATAATATCACATATAAATATTACTGCGTTCCCCCATAGAAGCCATTTGAGTAATGTATTTAGGGCTAGATTACAAGTTGAGCACAAAATATTGCTACCACAAAAGCGATACTTGCTCTCAATTTAGAAATACCAGCGCATACAAATAGGCTCCAATGGGAGTCTCATTCTCATGCCGTGACACACGGCATGAATACTAACACAGTGAAGGGGGTATGTTGTTCAGCAATGGGCAGCAAATATAAATGTCACTATATAAATCCCTGGTAAGACCTCACCTAGAGTATGGAGTGCAGTTCTGGGAACCAATCTCAAAAAAAAATGACAGACTTAGAAAAAGTTCAAAGAAGGGCCACACAACTAAGGGGAATGGAGAATTTGAGCTATGAGAAAAGGCTAGCCAAACTGGATCTGGTTCCTCTAGAAAAAAGGGGCTTGAGAGGTGACATGATTACTTTATATAAATGTATTCAAGACCCATATACTTAGATGATAGAAGCTCTGTTTATACCAAAAACATTTTTTGTGACAAGAAATCACAATTTAAGGATGGAGGAAGCAAGATTTATTTCCTGCAACGTAAACATTTCTTAACCGTAAGAGCAATACAATTGTGGAATTCATTACCTGAGAAGGTAGTAAATGCTAATACCATAGATACATTTGAAAATGGTTTAGATACATTTCTGGCTAGAAACAGAATCCAGGGATATGATTGCTTGTGTTTGATGGGTCACTTTTTTTTTTTTTTTCCAATAAGCTTTATTAAACACAAAATCAGAATTACAAACTTGGCTCTGGTTACAATGTGAGCCGGCATAACATACATTATAAATATCTTATGATATCTTCCGCGGCTTTTACTATTACAAGGTATCCAGTTTTTATTTCTAAAAGCTCTAACATGTTTTCGGTGACTGGCCCCTACCAACTCCAAAGATAGGTTAATCAGCCTCTCTTGGACTGATGTCGAAATATTACAGAGTCAGATTTGGTCGGCAGGGGTCCGTCAGATGTTTTCCATTGTCTACTTGGTTACAACAATTAGAATTTCCCATTTAATATTGTCATTTGTGTAAAAGATATATGAGAAATAAACATGGGAGGGGGAAGGGTACGTCTGTGTCAACTCCACAGTGGGGGTATGTGTGCATTGTGTCCAATGTGTCTTTCGTGCAGGCAACTTGTCTAATCTTATTACGTCTCACTAACAGTCAGTCATCTCTGTGTGCATTCCACCACATCATCATGTATTTGTGTTGGTCCAATTTGCCTATTCCCAGGTAGTGATATCTTTCCATGAGAAGCAGGTTATCTACTTGGTGTTTCCATGTTGTAAGGTTTGGTATGTCTGTGGTTTTCCATTTTTGTGGTATCAGTGACTGGGCACTAAGGAGAGTGACACAGAGGAGAGTGCTGGTACTGCCCCTTACTCTAGCGAGAGTGCAGCAAGCTCCTGCGTGTGTGCATGAGATCACATAACTATACAGCCAGAGGCAGGTGACACAGAGGAGAGTGCTGGTACCGTTCTGTACCTTACTCTAGTGAGTGCAGCAGGCTCCTGCGTGTGTGCATGAGATCACATAACTATACAGCCAGGAGATTTTGTTTTATATCATCTTTGAGGTTCGGCAATCTATGAAACAGCAGGACCCCTGGGTCTCCGCCTATGTGTGAATTCAAAGTTTTGTTTATATGGCCTATGACCTCACCCCAGAAAGTTATTAGTTTCTCGCAGCCCCACCACACATGGAGCATATCTGCAGCCTCCCCACATCCTCTTCAGCATCTACCGCTTGTCTGTTTGTATATTTTTTGTAATCTTACCGGAGTAAGATACCACCTAGACACAAATTTAAAGTTAGTTTCCTGAATTTTGTCCGAAACCGAAGCTTTTTTATGGTTGCGGAAGATCCGCATCCACTCCCCATATGAGATGTCTAAATTAAGTTCTCTGGCCCATTTGTAACAATATGAGGGTAGTTGCTCTCCCACCGGGTTCATAAGCATCTTGTATAGTGCCGATTTGAGGTGGCGAGGGGGGTGTCGCCTGTCGTACATATCGTTTCAAACTGTGTGAGTTTTCTTCTCAGATGTTTTTGTAATTTATGTGAGCTTGCATAGTGAGATATTTGTGCATGTGTGTACCAGGCAAGTGGGTGGTCCCCTAATAATCTCACAAAATCTGTCAACGTCATCACTTTTCCCTCTTTCATGACTGTATTGAGTATGTTGTCTCTCAAGTGTGTTGGGTTGCCTGTGGTTGGCTTGGGTTTTATTGTGAAAGTGAGTTCGGGGTTCCCCACCAGTGGGGTCTTGTTGTTATGTGTGTGCTAGTATTTATTAATGCGTCCTAGCTCAGGAAAACTTCTTGCATTAAAGGGTATCTACTTATAGTCATGGGTCTCTGTTTTGTTTGTAACCATGCCAGCCCTCCCACATTCTCAACCTGTAGTACATTTCTATCCAGTTCGATCCATTGTTTAGAGTCTGAATTATGGCTCCACTCCACCACTCTCTGCAACAACACAGTCTTCCGGTAGAAACTTAGATTCGGTAAGCCCACTCCTCCCCTCTCTCTGGGCAGGTATAGGGTTTTCCTAGGCACCCTGGGTTTAATACCTCCCCAAATGAATTTTTTGATGTTGCCCTGTAGTTGAATTAAGTAATCTTTTGGTAATGGAATGGGTAGGGCCTGTAAGACATACAAGATGCGGGGGAGTATATTCATTTTTACCGTGTGGATCCTACCCAGCCAGGATAATGGTTTACTTTTCCATCTAGAGAGGTCATTTGTGATTTCTTTTAGTAGGGGAATGAAATTTTTTGTGAACAAGTCATTAAACTGCTGTGTAATGTGTATGCCCAGATATTTTATATGGGTGTGTTGTATTTTGATGGGGCACCTGTGTCTGACATAGTCTATAACTGATTTAGGGGTGTTTACGTTAATCAGCTCAGATTTAGATAGATTTAAGTGGAAATTTGATATCTCACCATACTCCTCAAAAGTTTTAAGAAGGGGGGGCAGGGATCTGTCTATTTTTGTCAACGTCAATAAGATGTTGTCGGCATACATTGCCAATTTATATTCCTTGTCTCCAGTTTGGATACCACATATCTCTTTTTGTGTCCTAATCTTACACGCCAAAACCTCGATGGAAATGGAGAACAGGAGCGGTGACAAGGGGCACCCCTTCCTTGTCCCGTTTCTAATGCTAAAGGGTTCAGAGCGGACCAAGTTGGTTCTAACTCTTGCTATTGGTTTAGCATAAAGGGAGAATATGTTATCCACAAAGACACTGCCTATGTTCATACCTCGCAGGGTGGCCTCGAGAAAGTCCCAATCCACCCTGTCGAAGGCTTTTTCGGCATCCGTGGATATCAGAACCAGATCTTGCCCAGTGTCACGTGCCAAATCCATCAATTGTAACACCTTATAGGTTTTATCTCTCGCTTCCCTTTCCGGTATGAAACCCACTTGGTCGTTTGATATTAAGTGTATCAGGAGGGGGTTCAGTCTATTTGCTAACACTTTGGCGTAAATCTTTATGTCCGAATTTAGAAGGGAAATTGGCCGAAAATTTTCTGGAGTGTCAGGAGTTTTGCCTGGCTTTGGTATCATGATTTAGGCTTCAAGCATTGATGTTGGAAAGCCACCTATATGCCTAATGGAGTTGAAGAGTTGCAATAATTTCTGTGCGATTATGTGGATAAATTTTTTGTAATATCTTACTCCAAATCCATCGGGGCCTGGGCTTTTCCCGTTTGGAAGTGCCTTAATTGCGTCTTGTATTTCTTTAATGTTAAACGGGAGATATAGCTTTTCTGCTTGATTCTTGTCTAGTTTGGGTAAGTTAATTCCCTTTAGATATTCATCTATTTTTGATTTTTTGGTAGATGTGGAGTCTGCTGTCGTAGCTGTTGCGTTTAGGTTATAGAGTGTTGAGAAGTAGCAACGGAAAGCCTCAGCAATCGATACGCTATCATGTTTAATCTGTTTGGCTTTATTTTTCATGTGATGTATGTGCATTTTTAGCTGTCTACGTTTTAGGGTCCTAGCCAGTAATTTCCCTGCTTTATCGCCTTGGTCATAATATTTTTGGCGCAGTCTGAGTGCCCGTTTTTGTTGCTCTTGTTGTAAGTAAATATTAAACTCTGCTCTAATCTGTCCAAGGCGGTCTTTGACTTCTACATTTTTGGGGTCTTTTTTGTGCTCCTATTCTAATTGTCTGAGATTGTGTAGTAGTGTGTCATTTCTTATTCTATGTTGTTTGAGTAGATTCGCCTTAAATTTCAGAAACACCCCCCTCAGAACACACTTGTGTGCCTCCCATATTGTTGACCACGTCACATCAGGGGTATCATTGAGCTGGAAATATTCTAAAAGGGATTTTTCTGCTTCTGGGTATAATAAAGGGTGGTCTAGCAGGCTGTCATCCAGCCTCCATATATAAGGTGTGACTGGGGACTCTGGCCACTCTATCTGACACCTCACTGGGGCATGGTCTGACCAAGTGATGGGGTGGATTGAGGAGTGCCTGACAAGAGTAAGGCCTATGGTATCTGTAAGGATATAATCAAATCTCGAGTAGCTTCTATGTGGGCTGGAGAAGAATGTATAATCCCTGATCGAGGGGTGGAATGTACGCCACACGTCATGAAGGGCCAATGTACCTATATTTGATTGCTTATATGCTTAATATCCTTTTTTGATATGCATGTTTTGCCTCCTGATGTATCCAACTCTGGGTTTAGTGGGACATTAAAATCTCCGCCCACAAACGTTACCCCCTTTGAATTGTCTAGTATTTTCCCTGAGAGTGTGCACATAAATGTTGCTTGTGCTCTATTTGGGAAATATACATTAATTATTGTGATCGGTCGCCCATGTAGTAGTCCAGTCAGGATAAGCACTCTACCCTCTGAGTCCTTTTCTATGCTTATGACTTTTAGTGGAATATTTTGCCTAACTAGTATCCCCACACCATTTTTCTTTGCTGGCCCTGAGGAAAAATATGCAGTGGGGTATATGTGATTGTGCCATTTCGGTTCTGCACCTTTCTTGAAGTGCGTCTCCTGTATTAGGACAATGTCCCCTTTTAATCTGTTTAAATCATGTGATATTATGGATCTTTTCTGGGGGATGTTAAATCCCTTGATATTAACCGAGATGATATTTAAATCATGTTTTTTTGTGGGTGTTTTCATTTTTGGTTTATGTGCTACGTCTTGCTTGCGTCAGAGCTATTAGGTTCAGAGTTTGGACCAATCATAATGAATATTGGGTAGTTGCTGTTGTTAGTCTAGTGAGTCTATGAAGTTGACCAGTGGGCAAGGGGGGATTAAGGGTCGGAGGGGAGGGGGGTTCAAGTACGTCTGCTAGAGATGTAAATATCAGTAGGATTAACCTTAACAACCCAAAGGTCACTATGCACCAATCTGTACAATGTGTCCAAACTTTAATACTCTGATGCAGTCATTGAGGGTAGGGGCCCTCTTCCCCTTAGCATCTATCATGGATTACCTTCTAATTTGATTTCACTGAGTTAGCATACGTTCTTGTCGTGTGGGGGGATTATACATGTAGCAGAGTTTGAGTGCTAAGAAAGTCTGTTCTGTATGTTTCAGATTGAGGTGTCTAATGTTCGTGGCTCATTTCGCACCTTCGTGCTTATATGTGATATTAAGGGTGTGAAGTTTCTTTTTTCAAATGGAGTTCATACTAACTCTGGTGATTGTCCCTTGCACTGGGGGGTGTATGTGCATTATATTGACAACTATATCTAAAATGTTGTAGTGACCACCATGCTCAATATTTAACACATCCATTCAAACTATAAACTCTTAAGTAACCTTAATAATAAAAAACAATGTTAACACAAACTAAAACACATTGGCAGATTATATACTCATCTGTCCTGTAGTTGCAGTGGCATTTACCATCCTTTTCAAGGATAGGAGCAACATTGTCCACTCTGCAAAAAGAGGTACAGAAAAGGGCAGAGAAAACAAAGTGTCAGACAGGCAACCTCTATATTACTGTGTTCTGGAGTTCCATAGAGATGGGGGAGGTTGGTTTTAAAGTGTCTCTGGGGTTCTGAGTGTTTGGTCTTCTGCCCCTTTGTGGTTGTGGTGGCTCTGTGGGTGCTGGGATCTTTATCTGTAGTTCTTCACAAAAAGATGGGACATCCTCCATTGTTCGGAGAGTAGCTGATTTGTCTCCTCTTGTAGCCGTGATACTCACTGGGAACCCCCATCTATAGGGGATCTTTTGAGCTCTTAGTACCGTTGTCACCAATTGCAGGTACCTACGCTTCTGTAGCGTGACCGGGCTTAGGTCTGTAAAGATTTGTATGCCAATACCAGCATGTTTAATTTGGGTCTTCTGCCGTGAGTGTCTGAGTATCTCTTCTTTTTCAGCGTAATTAAGGAATTTTACAATTATGTCCCTTGGTGGAGCTTTCGCTATGGGTTTGGCTCTCAATGCCCTGTGAGCCCGTTCAAGGGTGACATCTGGCGCTGTGTTTGTGCCCTTTACTGTCCTAAAGAGGTCTTGTAGGTAGCCTGGTACAGCAGGGGGATGAATACTTTCTGGAACCCCTCTTATCCTTAAATTATTACAGTGACCCCTGTTATCCAGGTACTCTACCTTCTCCATTAGGTTATGTATGATTTCATTTTGATCATATGAGAGCTGAGATAGATGCTGAATGTCCTGTGTTGCTATGTTGTGACCTTCTTCTAATGTCGAGAGTTTACGCTCCACTTTCTTTATATCTTTTTTAATTTCATGGAACATTTCCTTCATGTCCGACATAGCAGATTTAATATCATCCTTTGTTGCCAGATGTTGTAGATCAGCTTTAGTAATGTCACATGTGGCGCTTTCTGTCTGTATGTCCATGTCTTGAGCCATTTTATGGGGGGTCATCTCAGATGTGTCCGTTGTTTGGGTTGGGGTGCTTTCTAGGGGTTTTAGATATTGAATTATCTTTTTGGCTTTTGCAGGGGTGTCCAGCTTAGATTGTTTTTTTGCTGGCATAACCAGGGATTTATAGTCAGTTGTGGTATCTGAGGCTTTTATCTGTTACTTGTGTCCCTTAAGGCAGCAGAGTATCTAGTGCAAAAGGGAATTTGCTTATACTTCACCCAGTGCAATGGGCTTTACTGATTCTGTGTGAGCTGATTTATCAACCCTCTTGTAGGAGTTGGTGCCTTTTAATGATGAGGGTATACTAATTTAAGCCCACTTATGCACAAAATTACAGTTTTTATGCCTGTGTGTGAGGTAAGTGTTCACTGTGGGTTATGTTTCACCACGTGGGTTGTGCATTAAAAGTCTCCCCTTCAGTCCCTGCTTGTGTGTTCACAGATGCCAGGTTCCCAATATTCCCACCTTGTCAAGAGCTTTTTTCCCCCTGTTGTTCCGTACCTTTTTTGTTTTTCTTGTTTTTTTTCTTTTTTTTTTCTTCTAGGTTGGTGTCTTCTTTTACTCTCTTCACAAGTGCTCCGGGCCCTGGCTGTGTACCGCGGTTTTGGGGTAGAGCTGCGTGACCTGTGTGGTGACTTATGTTTATCCCCCTGCCCGGTCTGCTCCTCTGCAGCGCAGCTCTTTCAGCGGTGTGCGAGCGGGACTTGCCGCTCTTGGTAGCCGATGCGCACAGCCTTCCTCTTTCACTTACGGACTGGTCTCAAATGCGCTGTGGGTGTTTAACTTTGCTTTTTTGGTGCTCTCTGTTGCCGCCTTTGCAAGTTACAACCGGCTAATGACCTGTATGCGGTTTGCGTGCTTTCTGCCTGCTGTATGTTGCTTTGTTCTGCCACTAATTTATAAATTACTGCCTTTTTAGGGAAAGAGGGCCCGGGAGCTTCTCTAGTTTGCGGCCATTACTCAGTGCGGCCAAGCTCCGCCCCCCCGATGGGTCACCTTTTTAATGGGATTAATTTAAGCTCAACTGGAGCTTTTTTTGTAAGTTTATTAAGATTTGTATAGGTTAAACACAATGGACTTTTGTCTTATTACAAACTCATCTACTATGTGTATGTATATAATTATATATATATATATATATATATATATATATATATATATATATACAGGGAGTGCAGAATTATTAGGCAAGTTGTATTTTTGAGGATTAATTTTATTATTGAACAACAACCATGTTCTCAATGAACCCAAAAAACTCATTAATATCAAAGCTGAATAGTTTTGGAAGTAGTTTTTAGTTTGTTTTTAGTTATAGCTATTTTAGGGGGATATCTGTGTGTGCAGGTGACTATTACTGTGCATAATTATTAGGCAACTTAACAAAAAACAAATATATACCCATTTAAATTATTTATTTTTACCAGTGAAACTAATATAACATCTCAACATTCACAAATATACATTTCTGACATTCAAAAACAAAACAAAAACAAATCAGTGACCAATATAGCCACCTTTCTTTGCAAGGACACTCAAAAGCCTGCCATCCATGGATTCTGTCAGTGTTTTGATCTGTTCACCATCAACATGGCGTGCAGCAGCAGCCACAGCCTCCCAGACACTGTTCAGAGAGGTGTACTGTTTTCCCTCCTTGTAAATCTCACATTTGATGATGGACCACAGGTTCTCAATGGGGTTCAGATCAGGTGAACAAGGAGGCCATGTCATTAGATTTTCTTCTTTTATACCCTTTCTTGCCAGCCACGCTGTGGAGTACATGGACGCGTGTGATGGAGCATTGTCCTGCATGAAAATCATGTTTTTCTTGAAGGATGCAGACTTCTTCCTGTACCACTGCTTGAAGAAGGTGTCTTCCAGAAACTGGCAGTAGGACTGGGAGTTGAGCTTGACTCCATCCTCAACCCGAGAAGGCCCCACAAGCTCATCTTTGATGATACCAGCCCAAACCAGTACTCCACCTCCACCTTGCTGGCGTCTGAGTCAGACTGGAGCTCTCTGCCCTTTACCAATCCAGCCACGGGCCCATCCATCTGGCCCATCAAGACTCACTCTCATTTCATCAGTCCATAAAACCTTAGAAAAATCAGTCTTGAGATATTTCTTGGCCCAGTCTTGACGTTTCAGCTTGTGTGTCTTGTTCAGTGGTGGTCGTCTTTCAGCCTTTCTTACCTTGGCCATGTCTCTGAGTATTACACACCTTGTGCTTTTGGGCACTCCAGTGATGTTGCAGCTCTGAAATATGGCCAAACTGGTGGCAAGTGGCATCTTGGCAGCTGCACGCTTGACTTTTCTCAGTTCATTGGCAGTTATTTTGCGCCTTGGTTTTTCCACACGCTTCTTGCGACCCTGTTGACTATTTTGAATGAAATGCTTGATTGTTCGATGATCACGCTTCAGAAGCTTTGCAATTTTAAGAGTGCTGCATCCCTCTGCAAGATAGCTCACTATTTTTGACTTTTCTGAGCCTGTCAAGTCCTTCTTTTGACCCATTTTGCCAAAGGAAAGGAAGTTGCCTAATAATTATGCACACCTGATATAGGGTGTTGATGTCATTAGACCACACCCCTTCTCATTACAGAGATGCACATCACCTAATATGCTTAATTGGTAGTAGGCTTTCGAGCCTATACAGCTTGGAGTAAGACAACATGCATAAAGAGGATGATGTGGTCAAAATACTCATTTGCCTAATAATTCTGCACTCCCTGTATATATATATATTGTATATACAGTATACACATATATATATATTTACATGTATATGAGCATATACATATATATATATATATATATATATATATATATTTTTTTATTTATTCATTTTTATTATCATTATTTAGCAGCATGGTACAAAAGGATGTCATTGTTGATACACAAGTTTAAACAGAAACAAAAGAGGGAGAAACCATCAGTCTCCAAAAGAAAGGAGAACGAACTCCCATATAGTAAAATGAAATAGTAGAGCTAGACTGTCCATGATAAGTCCATTTGAAAACAGTAGCCCCACTCCATATAAATGCATGGTGATTGACAATGACACCAATGTACAAAACCTAACTCAAACAACAACAAAACTATGCCGACATTTCTTAATTTAAGATCACTTTGTATATATTCTACACATCTAGTGGTATCCCTCGACTTTGTATTTAACTATCAACCTTTGAGAGAAGTGTTAAGCTAAAGAGGTCATTATTAGAGTATCAGGCAGGGGTGGGACCATGTCAGCCATACCTCTCTAAGATAACACTAAGCCTGCCATTCCTCCTAGGTCACTCCTGTAACTTGTGTAAAGCTCCCCCCCTTCTATTCTCAGATCATTTTGGATTTCATCCCAGATGAATTTTAAATCATGGAAGAATTCTAACCTATTCGATTTAAAGAAACAGTATTCTTCCATTCTCAAGGTATCTGTCATGTGAGAGTGCCAGTCCTTTAGGGTCGGGCAGATTTGAGATTTCCAGAGCCTAGTGACTAAGGACCTAGCAGAATTCAATGCCAACTGAATTAGTCGTGTTCTTAATTTACATTTACATTTAGGTAACAGATTCAGTAGGGCCGTTGTCGGGTCTAGCTGATAGGAATCCCCCAGCCCCATTATGACTTGTAGGATATTCTGTATGCCCTGCCAAAAAGGTGACAATTTAGGACATGCCCACCATATGTGTGTCATCTTCCCCCTTTCCCCACAACCCCTCCAACAGAGGTCCGACGAGGCAGGGAAAACGCATTTAAGTCTGGTAGGTGTCAAGTACCACCTAGTCAGGAGTTTGTAATTTGTCTCTAAAAATCTAGCTGAGGATGAAGATTTTCTTGTATTATTAAAAATTTTAACCCACTCTGCTTCTGTGATAGTCTTATTCAATTCCCTATGCCAGCTTTCTATATAATCAGGAAGTTTCGAGCTCTGTGCATTAACTAGGAGTCTCTTAGCCCATGATAAGGTGTGATGTGCTGAACTTGTCATAGCGCATGTCTGTTCAAAGGGTGTGAGATTTCTTGTAAGTGACTGTTTGAGAGGGTGGGTATGGAGAAAATGGTGAACTTGGTTATATTTTAGCCACCTAACAAAAACTCCACCTAGGATGTCTGTAAGGTCTAACCTGTTTTTGAGTTTGCCCTCACTGAGTAAATTAAATAGGGGAACCGTGTAACCCATCTCCCAATTATTCAGGTTATTCCTGTCAAACATTACCCCCCCCTAATAGCTCAGCATTTGGGGAAATTGGGGACATGGGTGACCTGAGTGTTGATATTCCTGGGAATCTCTTTATCAAAGTGTCCCATAATTCGAACACATGGTGTAAAAGTGGGTATGCCTTCAACCATGGGGGTCGATTCTGCCCTGCTATCCAACATAAAGCTCCCGGAGAGGGGGAGTGAAGTATATGTGAATCTATTGGAATCCAAGCCTTAGAGTCCCTATTTCTGTGCCACTCTATGATTCTCTGTAAGCCCGTGGCATGATAATAGGTTTCTATCTTAGGCAGACCCAACCCTCCCTCTCTGGCTGACCTGTACATAGTTGCCTTCTTAACTCTGGGTTTTATGCTACCCCAAACGAAGGAATCTAAAACATGTATCTGAGTAAGGAGGCCCTGTGGTAGGATGATAGGGACAGCTTGAATCGCGTACAGCAATCTAGGGAGTACATTCATTTTCAAAATTTGGAGTCTACCCCACCATGAAAAGGGACGGTCCTTCCAAGTCTTTAAATCTGTCGATATAGTATTAAGTAGACTAGTGAAGTTAAGCTCCAGGAGGGCTCTCATGTTTGGAGCAAGATACATCCCCAAATATTTGATCGCTTGTGGTTGGTGTTTAAGAGTGCAGGACTGTAACAGGGTCTGAAATTCTTGAGGTGGGAGGGAGATATTTAAGATTTCTGACTTTTGTTCATTAATCCTGAAATTGGAAAAGTCACCAAATTGTTTGAGAACTTTCAGGACCTCAGGGACAGATGTCTGGGGTGATGATAACATGAACAGAACATCGTCTGAGTATAGCGAGAGTTTACAATCTAAAGGGCCTACTTTAATGCTGGAAACCAGCGGATTATTTCTTATTTTCTGTGCTAAGACTTCCATGCTGATTATGAATAAGATAGGGGAAAGCGGACAACCCTGCCTTGTGCCATTGTGCATAATGAAGGGATCGGACATCATATTATTTACTCTAACCTTTGCTGATGGTGCATGATAAAGGCTCTGAATTCAACGAAGCATACCCTCCCCCAGAGCCACCTCCCTTAGTATAGCAAAAAAAAAATCCCAGTTTAGGCGATCAAACGCTTTCTCAGCGTCTGTGGAAATAACCACCATATCCGTGTTTGTATGTTTAGCGTGATCTATTAATTGAAGTGATCTGATGGTGTTATCCCTGGCCTCTCAACCAGGCACAAAGCCAGCCTGATCAGAGTGGATAATCTGTGGGAGTATTCGGTTCAACCTATTAGCCAGTATTTTTGTAAAGATTTTTAAATCAGTGTTCAATAAAGAGATGGGCCTGTAATTACCGGGATGCGTGGGGGGTTTACCTGGTTTGGGAATAACTGAAATCTGGGCTTCTAAGTATTCCGGGGGGAGATGTCCTTCCTTATCTATATACCTATATAAATCTAATAGATGTGGCGCTAAGATATCCTTATATGTTTTGTAATATTTGTTTGAAAACCCGTCTGGTCCAGGACTTTTATGTGATGGAAGGTCATTAATAACTTTCAGTATTTCATGTAGTTTGATCGGTTCGTCTAAGCTCTCTTTGTCCTCTCTTTGAATCTTACTCAAATCTGCACTTTGAATATAAGTGTCTAAAAATTCTGCTTGCGTTACCCGCTCATTACAGGGGAGATTGTAAAGATTCCCATAGTAGGTCATGAATGATTTAGCTATCAGATTTGAGTCTGACGTTTCCGTGCCGTCGTCTGCTGTTATATTGAGAATGTAGTTGTGTAATGTTTTGCGCTTTAAGGCCATAGCAAGCAGGGTACCAGATTTGTTACCTCCATGGAAGTATATCTTCCTAAGATATAAAGCCTTTACGCATGCCTCCTTATGTAAGTAGTTTTTTTAGCTGGGATCGTGATGTGGCTAGCGCCTGCAAAAGATCCTGTCTCTGGGGATTACTTTTATGTGAATTTTCGTCAGTTTGTACCTTCTGTATTGTGCTAGCGAAGAACGCTTTTTAATAGCTTTCTGTTTCAGCAACGACCCCCTGAGAACAGCCTTATGTGCGAACCAAGTCATTGGAGTGTACGTCGTGGAGTTGCAGTTTAGCTGAAAGTACTCTGTCAAAGCTTGCTGGGTTTGTTGTACGACTAGTGGGTCATGTAGCATAGCCTCATCCAGTCTCCAGTGAAACGGGTGTATTGGTACCGAGGGCCAGGTCAGAGTCAACGATATTGAGGAGTGGTCAGACCATGTTATTGGAGAAATATCAGCATCTGTAACTAATGGCATATTACTATGGTTAATAAACCAATAGTCTATGCGTGAGTATGATTTGGCTGGATTAGAATAAAATGAATAGTTGCGTGCTGTGGGGTGAAGTGTGCGCCAGGTGTTCAAAAGGGTGAGGCCCCTTAATGTGTTAAGAATTAGATTTCTAGTTTTAGACATAGTGATACTGCGGCCTTGTGAACAATCTAAAGTCGGGAACAATGCTACATTTAGATCTCCCCCTAACAGGAGTGTGCCTTTTTGGATCTCTAGGCGTTTGTTACTGACTGTCGTCAAAAAGTGAGCTTGTCCTGTGTTGGGTGCCTATACGTTAGCCAGGGTAATTGGTCTATTAAACAACATACCCACTAGTATTATATAGTGACCTTCCCTATCAACCAACAGCTGGAAGTGTGTATTTTTATTGAATAATATTCCCACCCCATTCTTTTTCTCTGTGTTAGAGTGAAGGTACAAAGTGGGGAAGTCTCTAGATTTGAATGTAGGTTCTTTGTTGGTGACAAAATGGGTTTCTTGAACAAAAATAATGTTAGCTTTTTCTTTTCTCCCCCAATTAAGCGCTATGGATCTTTTAGTTGGGGAATTTAAGCCCTTACAGTTTTGAGAGATTAGTTTAATTTCCTTAATTTGTGTACCTGCGTCAGTGTTGTGGGATAAAGCTCATTACCTTACGTAGGAGGAGTTGCCCAGTCATGTAGTGTCTATACTCAGCCATCGCAGTGTCAAAGAAAATGGCACCATTGAAGTGTTGGTCCGGCCCACCCCTGCCTGTGGTTAGATAGTGGATGGAAGTAACTCTCTTATACGTGTATACAAAAACATCTCTTAGTCCTGGATCAGAAGTAAGCAATACAAAAGTATCATTATTTCGGCATAAACAACAAAACAATAAACAATACAACCAAACAAGAAACCTGAAAACAAAAAACATTTCATAACGAAAATTCCCTGTAAAACCTTCCCAAGTAATATTGGGGTTCATAGGGGAATTAGTTCAACCGAACAAGGTTGAAAGGCACCTGTGAAGGAGAGAAACAGTGTTAAAGGGGAGAAAAGGGGAGAGAGAAGACCATAGCATAAACAATCTATCTCAGGAGCAAATGAAACATAGCACCAAAGTAAGACCATGATAATAATCATACTTAAGGCTAATCTCAGGAATGTCTCAAGTATCTTTATCGGCTGGCCAGGCCTTCACTGCCAAAGGAACTGTATAGATAGTCTAAAGATCCCTCAACTCGGGTCTAGATCTGCTGGCCCTTTCCGATGTTTTGATGCGTCATCTCTAGATCTTTTCTTTGCCGCTTTCGTCCATTGAGGTTTTGGCGGTGCTGAATTTCTTTGTGAGTCAGAAATATCCGAAGGTTCCAATGAAGGGAGGGTAGGTTTTGGTATGCCCAGTGTTTGGCAAAAGTGGTCCAGATCTTCTAGTGTCCTGTATGTTGCAAGTTTGTTGTTCTTCAGTACTCTCAAACTGAAGGGGAATCCCCATCTGTAGGGTAGACCGTGATCTCTCAGATGAAGCGTGAGGAATCTTATTTCTTTGCAGTTTTGTAAGGTGATAGGGCTGAGGTCTGCGTAAAATTGAAGCGTGTCACCATCCAAAGTGAAGGATTGTTGTTTTCTTGTAGCATTAAATATTGCTTCTTTATCGGTGTATCTGTGAAACCTCAGGATTATATCCCTTGGAGGCTTGGGTCTTAAAGCTCTGTGCGCCCTGTCAATCGCTACATCAGGTAGCTGCTGATTATTCAATAGTTGTTTGAAGATGTTTTGTAGATGTGAGGGGAGAGTGTCGCTCGTGATTTTTTCAGAGACACCCTGAATGCGTAGATTTTGTCTCCTACCCCTGTTGTCGAGGTCTTCTAGCTTGGATTGGAGATATTCAATTTGTGATTCCTGGGTCTCCATTTTCCTGTTGATTAGGTCCATGTTGGATGTAGTCTCTTCCTCTAATTCTTCCAAATAGGACACTCTGCCTCCCAGATCTGCAACTTCTTTCTTTATTTCTGTTAAACCCTCTTTCAGCATCTTGCTGACCTTTTGAAAAAAAGAGGAGAGGTCTGCTTTGGTCGGGAGATCCTTAAGGTCAGCTTTAGTTATAGGTGATTCTCTGTCAGGAGGAATTGGATCCTGTTGCTCTTCTTGAGACATTTGTGAATTATCATCTTCCTCCACAGTTGGAGAGTGTATAGCTTTAAAGAATGTGTTCATCTTTGAACTAGAAGTAGCATGTGGCTTTGTACCCTTGTCCACCCTGGGGACTCTCCTGGATGCCATAGTGTGATGCAGATAAACGGTAGCTATACCAGGTTATAGAGAGAGGTGTGGCGTTCAGTCAGGGCATATATATAGTATGATGTTGCAGACTTTAAATTGCAATGAGACAGAGGCGTAACTAGAAACCACAGGGCCCAGGTGCAAGAATATAAGAAGGGCCCCCCCACCCCTCCCTCAAAAAAATGTGAATTTGACACTTTTTTTTTCAACATTTAACACAGTTAAAAAAAAAAAAAAAACAGATCCACAGATTACTAGCCCTGACTTGTTCAGGAGCACATGGCACAAGAGGAGGAGGCTGCACAAATCCTCTCCCCCCCCCCCCCCCGAGTCTCAAAATACTATACAGTGTGCATGGACCACCCGTGCAAAGTGATCGTGTTCATAAACTGCCACATCCTCACAAATGAGACCCCTCATAGCCGTAGGCACTCTTTGATACAAAACAGGAGTGTAAATATAGATAGATTCATTCCCCTGCATGGGACCTCACATAACCTGCCACTTCCTCACAAATGAGACCCCTCATAGGCAATTTTGGATACAAAACAAGAGTATATATATATATATATATATATATATATATATATATATATACACACATACACACACAGTATATATATATATATATATATATATATGTATAAAACATATATATATATATATATATAAAAAATATTACATATATATATATATATATATATAAAAAACATATATATATATATATATATATATATAAAAACATATTACATATATATATATATATATATATATGTATATAACATATATTACATGTGTATGACAGTTACATGGGCACACACACTACCCATACCCTAACTAATGGCGTATATCCAGCAAGGGACAAACATGCACAGGGATATATATATATATATATATATATATATATATATATATATATATATATATATATATGTGGGCACCACGCTATTTGTAGCAGGGCTATCATTGTGTAAATATTACCCTCCCCCAGGAACATACATGGACTTTGATGTCACTAACCTCAGTAACCACATCTGTGGTAGGGTAGGTGTCACTTACCCTCCACAAAGTACCAGAAGTCTTCACAGCAGTGTGAACCACAGACACCTCTAGATGTCATCTCTACACTCTATGCCAAGTTTGAAACCGCCACCTTGTCTGGGCAAGGCAAATTTGCCCTGGTAAATGAGCTCAGGGCCCCCAAAATGTGGGCCTCACTTGCCCTGCCCATAGGTGAGCCTGCCTGTCACTTGCTGCTTCTTACTTACTCTGAAGCCTTCCAGAATTCTGGAAACTTTTTGATCTGGGAGCAGCAGGACAGACACACAAGGCTTGGTGTATCCCCCAGCACAGGTCACCTTAAAGCGCAGGACCTGGGGGGCCCTTTCAGACTCAGCATTAAAAGTCCAAATCAGGCATTATTGTGATTCATATAGCTAATGGGAGTATAATGCAGGTCAGGAGCCTGCATTATTACTCCCATTAGCTATGCGAGTCACAAAAATGCCAACTGCAACTGCATTGCTAGTCACAATAAGAGGGGCAGTGTTTACACGCATATGAACTGGGGCTAGGGGAGACAAACTTAACTAGCTAAATACCCCCCCCCGCCGAGATTTTGTAAAGTGTGGCAAGTAACTATACCTTTCTTTCCCTGGTTCTGTTGCATAAAATACATTTGACAAATTAAATGTGACAATGGACAGTGCCAGCAGCCCGCCACTCAGCAGCGGTAGTACAGCCCAAGAATAAGTTTCCACCAGTCTGTGTGCACATTTGCACAACCTACTTAGAGAAGCCTGAAATCTCTACTGACTACTACTGCTGCTTACCGGATGCTGCCTTGTTTTTCCCCCGACCCCAGCTGAGTACCAATGTCAGTGTGCTCCTCTTCGTGGCTGCCGCCTGTCACTCGTCACTGCTGCGCTACAGACTCAGGACTGATTGCACGTGCATTCACGAGCGCGGGCCCCCCTTAATCTGACTCTGAGTAGCTCACCGTGCCCCCGGGCCTGCGGCCCCCCTCCCTCTGTGTGAGCACTGAGCAGCTTTAAGCTTACCTAAAACCTTGGATTCCACTCCGCTCTGTTCTCCACATAGTCACTGGCTGTGACACTTCTACGGGCCTGCCGCACTACTACACTAGCCAGACAGAGACTGCCACTGGACCCAGCCAGACGTTCCACTGCACAGATGACCACACTAGTCAAGAGTAGTTTCGGTTGACTCCTGCTACTGACTGCTGCACCTCCGCAGCCAGTCAGTCAAAAATGTGCGCGCCAAAATGAAAAGTTCCGGCCGGGGCAGGCAGCCAGCAGCAGACAGCGCCCGCCGCACAGACATCAAATAAAGTGAGGATGACAACAACTGTGCTGCTGCGCCTGGCTGTACCCTGTTCATTACAAATATTATGAATTGAATTTATTAGCGAATCGTACAGGTTCATTATAAGTTTTTTTTTTGGGAAAAAATTAAATTAAAAAAAAATTAATAATAAAAAAAATACAACCACCTGCCTTGTTGGGCCCCCCTGTTTGGGAGACCTGCTGGGCCCGGTCGCAATGGCGACCTTTGCATCACCATTAGTTACGCCCCTGCAATGAGATGAATGCAAAAAAAACACACAAAAAAAAACAACAAAAAAAAAACAAAACAAAACAAAAAAAAAACGATTCAGGTAATAATCCCCTATCAAATGACAGTCTCGATATGGAGGCATCCTGCAATAACTCTAGATGGCCATCTGATGCAGAGAGAGCCACTCTGTGGCCCTCTCTGCACCGGACATCGATGGCCGGTATCGTTGGTGGGTGGGAGCCGACTTGGGAGGCGGGTGGGCAGCCATCGATGGGCCGGGTAATGTAGAGGGGGGAGGGATCGGGGGCAGGGCCAATGGGCACGCGCACGGGGGGTGGCGGGCGGGCGCGTGCACGGGGCGGGAGCGGGTGGGAACGCTACACTACAGAAACTATAACTTTGAAAAGTTTGAGAAAGGGGTATTTAAATTAAAAATATATATAAATCGGAGGTATCTAGGAGGGGGTGGGGGGTTGGTCTTTGGTGGGGCAGGGAGCTACACTACAGAAAAGGGGAAAAAATAAAAAATATCAGCAATTTTATTCTAAACTGGGTACTGGCAGACAGCTGCCAGTACCCAAGATGGCGGCCATTAAGGCAGAGGGGGAGAGTTAGAGAGCTGTTTAGTGGGGGATAAGTCAGGTTGGGGGCTAAAGGGGGGTCCTACAGAGCAGCATATGTAAATATGCCTTTTCTTTAAAAAAAAAAAAAAAGCCCAAATATAGCTTTTATTTTAGTACTGGCAGAGTTTCTGCCAGTACTTAAGATGGCGGGGACAATTGTGGGGTGGGGGAGGGAAGAGAGCTGTTTGGGAGGGATCAGGGGGTCTGATGTTTCAGGTGGGAGGCTAAGCTCTACACTAAAGCTAAAATTAACCCTGCAAGCTCCCTACAAGCTACCTAATTAACCCCTTCACTGCTAGCCATAATACATGTGATACGCATTTAGCGGCCTAAGTACCAAAAAGCAACGCCAAAGCCATATGTGTCTGCTATTTCTGAACAAAGGGGATCACAGAGAAAAATTTACAACCATTTATGCCATAATTGCACAAGCTGTTTGTAAATAATTTCAGTGAGAAAAAAAAAAGTTTGTGAAAAAGGGAACTTTTTTTTTTATTTGATCGCATTTGGCGGTGAAATGGTGGCATGCAATATACCAAAATGGGCCTAGATCAATACTTTGGGTTGTCTGCTACACTACACTAAAGTTAAAATTAACCCTACAAGCTCCCTACAAGCTCCCTAATTAACCCCTGCACTGCTGGGCATAATACACGTGTGCTGCACAGCGGCATTTAGCGGCCTTCTATTTACCAAAAAGCAATGCCAAAGCCATATATGTCTGCTATTTCTGAACAAAGGGGATCCCAGAGAAGCATTTACAACCATTTATGCCATAATTGCACAAGCTGTTTGTAAATAATTTCAGTAAGAAACCAAAAGTTTGTGAAAAAGTGAACGATTTTTTGTATTTGATCGCATTTGGCGGTGAAATGGCGGCATGAAATATACCAAAATTGGCCTAGATCAATACTTTGGGATGTCTTCTAAAAAAAATATATATACATGTCAAGGGATATTCAGGGATTCCTGAAAGATATCAGTGTCCCAATGTAACTAGCGCTAATCTTGAATAAAATGGTTTGGAAATAGCAAAGTGCTACTTGTATTTATGGCCCTATAACTTGCAAAAAAAGCAAAGAACATGTAAACATTGGGTATTTCTAAACTCAGGACAAAATTTAGAAAATATTTAGCATGGGTGTTTTTTGGTGGTTGTAGATGTGTAACAGATTTTGGGGGTCAAAGTTAGAAAAAGTGTTTTTTTTTTTCATTTTTTTCTCATATTTTATAATTTTTTTTATAAATTATAAGATATGATGAAAATAATGGTATCTCTGGAAAGTCCATTTAATGGCGAGAAAAACGGTATATAATATGTGTGGGTACAGTAATTGAGCAAGAGGAAAATTACAGCTAAACACAAACACCGCAAAAATGTAAAAATAGCCTTGGTCCCAAACGGACAGAAAATGGAAAAGTGCTGTGGTCATTAAGGGGTTAAAGGCTTTTATTTCAGCTTTTTATCCCAAAAAAAACAACAACAAAAAACAATTCAGGTAATAATCCCCTATAAACTGACAGTCTCTGTGTTTATAAACAGATTCCTCCTGTTGCTGAGATTATCTATGCTGTGCTTCAAATGGGGTTTCTGATACAGTCATGCAGGGGCTCAGTAAGTGTGCTTATTAAGGTGTTGAATGCAGCAAACACCCAGCCTTTTAACACATCAGTTAGGGTTTCTATACACCAATCTTTGATCTTCTGTAGCTAAACAGGATTGTAAGGGCCTGAGGCTGTAAATTTAGGCAAGGCCTTAATAGCTACAGGGTTTCCCTGGCAATTCAGCAGGGGCCCGTTTTTAAAAGGCTTTTATTTCAGCTTTTTATCCCTTAAACATATGTTCATGCCCTCTGTCTACCTGTAAATGACCTCTGCTGGCTCTTCCGCCCCTCTGATGGCTGCTCTGATCATTAGATGGTCCAGTTAGTTGTGATGTTAAGAATAGCTGGTATGAGGTTTCCAGGCAAAACAGCAGGGGTGCATCATGATAGAAGGCTCTAACTCAGTCAAAACAGCTCCTTTCTGCATAAAAAATATGCAATCTTGTTCCCCATTCTCTCCCCTTACTTCTCACTTGGTTCTGTCAGTCCAAACAGGGCCGGTGCTAGGATTTTTGGCCACACAGGCGAAGATACATTTTGCCGCCCCCCCCCCATTACATATCATCCCATTGCAAGTTAAAGGGATATAAACCCGATTTTTTTTTTTTTAGAGCATGACATTTTAAGCAACTTTCTAATTTACTTCTATTATCAATTTTACTTAATTCTCTTGGTATCTTTATTTAAAAAGCAGGAATGTAAGCTTAGGAACTGGCCCATTTTTGGTTCAGCACCTTGGTAGAGCTTGCTGATTGGTGGCTAAATTCAAATCAATCAGTGGTAGCGCAGCATATCAAATCAAACAGTGATAGTGCAGCAAAAGCAAACCAGACAGGGGTAGTGCTGCCTAGCAAACCAGACAGGGGTAGTGCTGCCTAGCAAACCAGACAGGGGTAGTGCTGCCTAGCAAACCAGACAGGGGTTGTGCTGCCTAGCAAACCAGACAGGGGTTGTGCTGCCTAGCAAACCAGACAGGGGTTGTGCTGCCTAGCAAACCAGACAGGGGTTGTGCTGCCTAGCAAACCAGACAGGGGTTGTGCTGCCTAGCAAACCAGACAGGGGTTGTGCTGCCTAGCAAACCAGACAGGGGCCATACAGTAACCCCCACTACACACATCGGTTATACTTTACCCCATAGTAACCCCCACTACACACATTAGTGATACTTTACCCGTCCCCATACAGTAACCCCCACTACACACACCAGTCAGTGATACTTTAACCCATATTGTAATAACTCCCACTACACACATCAGTGATACTTTACCCCATATAGTAATAATCCCTCTACACACATCAGTTATAATTTAAAGTATAACTGATGTGTGTGGGGTTACTGTATGGGGTAAAGTATAACTGATGTTTAGACTGATATGACATCTTGTTACTCAGCCAGCATGGTCACTCAGTGCAGGCCAGCACCAGCATGTTATAGCATATGCCCCTGCGACATGTTGCGCGCAGCGGTCCAGCACCCAGTGCCAGGCTCACAGATGTACAGAATTTACATCTGTTGTATAGTAAATCACAACATCGCCCTTGTTTTCTTTTCTTCTTTTATTAATAAATTTAAATTCCCCGGTCAAGTCATAGCCCCTGATTAAATATCAGTTTCCTGCATCCTTAAATGGATCAGATAAAACAAATTTGGCTGCAGTTATATGAATGAGTCAATTGGTGCTGCACAGGGGGAGTCATTATTCTAATCCTGTGTGATACTCCATACTTTGTGATTCAAGACTCAGGATAACATTGGAAGTTGAGAGATTTGTGTCGGTGAAGAATTTTTGTTTGTTCTTTCTTTTTTTCATCTTTGTGTGTGAGTTATTTAATGTAAATGCAGTGTGGTAAATACAGTGTATGTGAAATCAAATAGCATATGTCTGTGTATAATATTCACACTCCGTGGAGGTGGACAAGATTTCTAGACACACTTTGAAAACTTTATCCTTGTCTGATCTATTTTTATTATTGTTATTATTTATTTATTTAAATTAATCAGTTTTAGTAGCTGCGTTACTGGTATTCGTAATAATACTGGATTGGTTAACAGCTGTGCCCGTGTATAGGAATAGTAGGCATTAAGGGCAGGCAGGCAATCTATCTATGATCAGGCTCACTCATGGACTCACCTCTCTGTCACAGACACCGGCGACGGCAAGCCAGGCTGCAGCCCTGCAACTTCTGCAAGGTAATAGCAGGGAGGATGACTGATGGACCTGGTGG